>NW_025953819.1:128166-327923 GCF_022578515.1 Annulohypoxylon truncatum
CGCTCCCCCCCCCCCCCCCCCCCCCCCCCCCCCCCCCCCCCCCCCCGCCCCCCCCCCCCCCCCCCCCCCCCCCCCCCCCCCCCCCCCAACGCGAAAGGAGGAAGTAAAGTTCGTAATGTGGACTTTGATCAGGAATCGTGACAGAAGCACGAAAAAGGGTGGGCGGATTGCCGTAGTAAGATGCCTCGACGCCTGGACGAAATTTAGAAAGGAGCCCAAAACTTGGATATCATCCGGATCCCTCCGTAAAGAATACCTCATACATAGTCAGACGACGACCCCGCGACCAAGCAGGGCTTGCAGGGCTATGTGCGACAGATATATACCTACCTTAGTACTTACCATCAGAAAGATTAAAGGAACGTGGTCGACCGTGATCTCGGAGGAAAGGCGTGACAAAGGCGTGGGCGAGCAAACAATTCGAGCATCCCGAAGATATGGATGAGGAGATCAGATTTAAAGGACCCTTGAGATCTTCTTAAGTTCTCATCTGAGGTAGCGTCTAATTAGAAGTGCTCTAGCAGTTCTAGTAGAGGTTATTTAGGACTAGGTGTCCCTGGCCCTGACAGCGGTTTATCTTATTTTAGCCTTTAGAATTCTGACTCCGCAGGGTGCCTTTTTTTTCTCGTCCCTTTCGCTTACTGGGTCCAATGGAAAAGCGGACAGGAAACAGCCCTGGTAGCCAAGAGGCTTGCTTCCAAGGTTGTTAAGGCCTTTAGAGCTCTTCGCCTCTCCCTCTCTACCTATGAAGATCTGGTGCCTGGATGATGTTCAACTGTTGCTTCTGTCTCGCAAGACAACCTTATCTTGACACAGAAAGGAGGTGCGCCGTTTCCAGGTTTTCTCTGTTGGCGGTGGGTGAGATTTTTGGATAGGTAGGTACGGTGTGCCTGGTGTGTCTACTAGGCAATATGCCTGTTGTGGCCTATGGTGCCCATCCTTGACGACAATCCGGACGCCACCTCATCCTGCAGAAATGCGGGCGGTGGGTGTGGCGAGCGCCCGATCCATCCCAATACGTCGGATTGCATTTGCCCAGCTCAGTTTGTCGACCAGCTTTAGTTGGCGGCCTTACTTATTTGCCAATGTTTGTAGCACACAATACATCACAGTGCACCCAAGTCGGCCAGAAGAGGAAAGGGAAACATCTATCATCCTTCTCCCATTCTCCCATTCTCCCAATTCCAGAATGACTAGGTACCTACCAGACTACCGTATGCGACACATACGCGATGCGCGGAATGCACGCAATGGCTATTCCTACGTGTGCGTCCACTTCTTGAAAGACCCAGGTCTTGTCCCAGGTGCCGGGACGGGCTGAGAGATGCCCAACGTACGTGATAGTCTGATCAACTTGCCACCTCGATCGTTTCAATGTTGAATATATATATATATATGTATATATATGTACGTATGCATACCAAGCAAGAGGTAAGTCTTGAGTGACAGAGCTGTAACGGTAAAATTCGACTATCCAAATGTTATTGCCGATTATAAGACGATAATACGATGTTGCGATCTGGATGTGGATGCGGATGTGGGCAAAGGTTGAAATTGAATTACTAGGTAGTTGAATTAAATCACTGAAATCTTTAGTAGTATGTAGTACATACATACATATGTAGGTACAAGTCATACTACTATGTATGTACTGGTAGGTACTTATGTACATATCCGATTAAACGAACAAGCTTAAATTTTTCGATGTTGCAGGGATAGGCGATCTTGACTTCACCGTAACGCTGCCTGTGACACTGTTACAGCGGATAAGATAAGCTAAGTTCGGTAGGTGGGATGGTGGAGAATTTTAGATGCTCCGGTAGATCAGTATGTAAAGGCTAGACCTAGATTAGACTAGCTCAATGATTAGTCATATATCGTAGATGGGGTTGCTAGGTGTCAAACCTCGGGTCTTCAACTCTCCATGTTCAAACTACCTACCTGTTAGGTATGGATGTATACACACTGCCATTGTTGACCTGTCTCTCGCCTCATATCGATTAAACATCTCTGGCTAACAGCTAGTAGACTTCTCCCATCTCCCCAGAATCTCCATGGTGTATATGATACACCTTGGTTCGATATCTCTCCGCAACTTTCGATCTCCCATTCCACCTCGAATTGCTTCACCTTTGATAAAACATTGGTTCAGCTCCCTTTCCTACAAAATGGCGCCGCCTAAATCCGCTCTAGATTTCTTAGACTTTGTTAATGCCTCTCCCACACGTATGACCCACGAGCACCTGAACACATGTCTCCGGTCTCTCTCAACTAACCGTCCTCGCCTCTAGCTTACCATGCGGTTCAATCTTCCATTGAACGTTTAGAGAAGGCCGGATTCTCTCCAATTAAAGAGAGAGACAACTGGTCCTCAACTCTCCGACCCGGCGGTAAATATTACATGACCCGAAATGGCTCTACCATCGTAGCGTTTGCAATTGGTGCCAAGTGGAAGCCCGGAAACCCTATCGCGATGCTCGGAGCCCACACAGACTCGCCCTGTCTACGTATCAAGCCCGTGAGCAAGAAGAGCGGAGTCGGATTTATGCAGGTCGGCATTGAGACCTACGGAGGTGGCATCTGGCATTCCTGGTTCGATAGAGACTTGAGCATTGCTGGTCGTGTGTTGGTCAAGGATGGAAAGGGGAACTTCGCGCAGAAGCTGGTTAAGGTCGATCGTCCCATCATTCGCATCCCCACCCTCGCTATTCATCTCGACCGCTCGTCTAGTTTCGACCCCAACAAGGAAACCGAGCTCTTCCCGATTGCTGGTATGGTAGCTGCCGAGCTGAATAGGACAGGCCAGAGTGACACGTCTAAGACATCCGGTTCCGAGGCGGGACCTAACGAAACCTTCCAGCCACTCAAAGAGATCACCGAGCGCCACCACCCGTACATCATCGAGCTGATCGCTGAACACGCGGGGGTGCAGGTTTCGGATGTGGTCGATTTTGAGATGGTGCTCTATGATGTGCAGAAGTCGTGCCTTGGCGGCTTGAACGAGGAGTTCATTTACTCAGCTAGGCTTGATAACTTGAACATGACTTATTGCAGTGTGATGGGACTCATAGAGTCTATTTCCTCCGTCAGTCTCGACAATGAGACCAGCATCCGTTTAATCACCTGCTTTGATCACGAGGAGATCGGCTCGACTTCGGCCCAAGGCGCTAACTCAGATCTTCTGCCCGCTGTCGTTCGCCGTTTGTCTATCCTTGCCGGTGGTCGTCACGGGGATTCCGCATCTGATAAGTCTTGGGAACACGTCAGTTCGGATCCTGACATCGATCTGTCCACTGCTTTCGAGCAGACGATGGCGGCCTCGTTTCTTGTCTCGGCCGATATGGCCCACTCGGTTCATCCCAACTATGTGGGCAAATACGAGTCCAATCATCAGCCTGAGATGAATAAGGGTAAGTCTACCGCGCCCTTGGAAATCTAAATGCCACCTAAACTTCAACTCTAACTCTGAACTATTTTAAAGGTACTGTCATCAAGATTAATGCCAACCAGCGTTACGCCACCAACTCTCCGGGAATTGTACTGCTACAAGAGATGGCAAAGCGTGCGAGCGTTCCCTTGCAGCTTTTTGTGGTCAGGAATGATTCGTCTTGCGGCAGCACGATTGGGCCTATGCTTTCTGCGAAGCTAGGCGTGCGTACTTTAGATTTGGGAAATCCGCAACTGAGTATGCATAGTATTCGTGAGACTGGAGGCACCTACGACGTCGACCACGCGATCAAGCTATTCGGTGCATATTTGTCACACTATTCGGATCTAGAGTCGAGAATCCTCGTTGACTAAACTAGATACCGGTGCATAAAACGAAGCCTATTAGATATGCCTATATGGGTTGTATATGGTAGGGCAGCAGCATAGTTCCATCTTGGAACCTTCATTGCTCGTATATAACTAGGTATGTAGACTAAGATGCCGCCACAAATACACAGATCAAACTATAGTATATAGGAGATATCCTAAAATTGATTGTGGGCATTATAGCCGACGCCCATTGCATATAGAGTTCTAAGTATGTTGCCATCGAAGACTTTTGTCGCTTATTATCATTGTTCAATAGTCAGATCATACTTTGAATTATCATATAAATCTCAGTAGCAGAACCGTAAATAAAATTAGTTCTCTCTGGCAGCGCCTTTTCTCGAATTATCATATAAATACTACATCCCGTTTTCTTTAACAGGCCTTGTCCATTCTTTCACCCTCTAGACTTCTCTTCTGTGTTCACCGAGCGGTTCGCCGTAGGTGAAGGTCAATACTTCTATCTGGTACATAATCGTTACGGTTACCCTCCTTGTATTCAATGCTTAGGTCGATAGCATAGCGAGGGTGACGTGTACATATACTCCCATATTTTTGCTCTACTCCTACCCCCCAGCCTTGCTCAGAACCTGTATTTCATGATCCTTTTGGAAAATTACATCTCATCTCATCTATCAGCTAAGGACTTCAACATACCTTATTTGAAGTCGGCAGAGTCTTCTCTCGAGTAAGCGACTCGGTCGCTCGAAAGCAGTCACTTCAAGACAAGAGTTAGAGCGGCCCCTCCTTCGCTATCCTCCCATTTCTTATTACGTGGAAGTCGATAACTGCTACTCAGCTATGCAAGCCTCAGACATGATTCCGCTTAACCAGGTAGCACATCATCCTCCACCCCCAATGCTAGGCAATGGTACCCAGAGACCGTGGCCAGCACACCGGTCTTTGGGCTTGTGGGACGGTGGGTTTAGCTGGAATCTGAATTGGCTACTCGCTAGACGCAACACCCACGTGCCACAAAAGACGGGGGTTCCGCGCCGAGTCGCTGTCAGGGGGCAAGCGTACGAATACACGGCGTGCGAGAATCTGATCCTGGCATCAAACAACTGGCCTCGACGGAAATGCCAACATGTCCACCCCTTAGTGACGACGGAAGACATGCTCCCCTTCCTCACGCACCCTGACGCTACGCCACCGGTGGCGGTCATACCGCGCGCCACCTACGACGACCAGGCCTGTTCGTTCTGCGGACCCAATCCCGTGCTTCACGACACCCATGTGATATGTCCCTTCCACTTTTACTATCTCATGGGATGCCAGATGCGAGAGAGCATCCAGGTGCTGGACGATTTCCGACACCCTTCTACCGGACGCTACCACTACCAGGGACCTGAACACGTAAAGTGGCTTCGTGGAGTTGTATCTTACCATGAAGCCTCGGAGCGCAGAAAACACGAAGGAATGAGATTGATTCCGTCGCCTCAGACAGACAAGACAGAGACTAGCAGTCCTGATTCGACTTCACAAGGGCCCCAGGTAGACCAATAGCAAAATTGCGTCCAATACGAGGCTAGAAACACCCGAAACTCAAATACACAGCACGTCTGAAGGAAGTAAGGCTCAAGAACATTTCATGATAACGGGGATGTGTCTAACTGCTCTTCTTACATGGCCTGGTTCTTACCATATGTATACCACAATTTCTTGGTTTATTGGGGGGGTAATAGGGTTTGAGGATAAGCAAGCTGACGTTCAGCTATGAGATGATTAGGCTACGTTGGCTTTGATTAAAGGGGAACTTTCTAGCACATAAGCTTACTCGTGGTATTGATGATTTTGTAGGTACCTTTGTATGCATATTACTGAGGGACATTGTAGCGAAGTGAAAGCAGGTCGAGCATGAGCTCACACTGAGGAGCCGCTGGGTATGGCAGTTCGTCAACGCTCATGCCATTGGGTTAGACTTGCTGGTTACGAATTAGATTCAACTCCGTGAAGGGGGATGTGCAGACTCACGGATGAACCCCTTAAATTATTCTAAGATTGCTTTTATTTCGATAATATTGATTGTTTCTCTTTCTGGTACGTTTTACGAGAACCTAAGAGGTATACTCTCAGGATCAAGGAGGTGAGATCATATGATGTTTATTTTCGAGACTCCTCGGTTTTCTGGACATGAACAGGTGCTGGTACTTTCGTCATATATAGCCAAATTTTCACGGTTGATAAGTATACATCGTGAGTATTTTGGGGTTTAAATGTTGGGCGCCGAGGGTAGGCATGGGGAATAGCGTCTATTTGGGCCCTTTAAAAACTAGGATTTGATATTCACCCGTACGTAGGCACACATCAAGGATGAAATTAAAAAGCAGGACAAACAGAGTCTTGCCTCATGTCTTTTATTCATTTGCCGATGGCATCTTGCCATGGCTTAAGACCAATTCCTACGTTCATCTATGGGTAGACAAATACCTAATCAACAAAATCGTGGTTGGTATTGTTGAACCGAACTCCCGTTTATGCAATTACAGAAGATTACCATCGCGGTATCATCTCTCTGCCACCACGCCTTATACTCTCCATGTCGTTTATCTCGAATTACTCAACAGACCCTGTAGGTATTCCGAGAACGACTTCTTGGCCGTAGCCGTAGTCATTGCCCGCAGAAATTCATTTCCATCGGTGCCGAGGCCGGGGAAGAGAGTGGACTGAAGATGTTGTAGGAACTTTTCCCCCGTCTTGAGGTATATAGCTTGCTCCAGCCCAGCGATCTCGTGGAGGACTTGCCTAGCCTGGGCATCCGAAGACGGGTTGAACTGCGGATCGCGCAGGACATCCCAGCATACGGAATGAAATCTGTCGATAAGGAATTGGTCAAACCCGGGGATGACAGGCGAAGGGGATCCGGAAGGGGCCGACGGAGTTGCCGATATGTTGGCCACATCCGGACCGCCCCAGACACCGGCCATCTTCGCAAGCAACCCAAACGATAGACGGCTGGCCGGGAGATTCCCTGAACTGGGTCCGATATCTGTAGCAAGCGCGAGAATGGAGTTAATGAGCGATTCGAAAAAGCCCTGGTTTGCTTCTGACACCAGGACTCCCGCAAGATCGTTGTTTATGATGACAACGACGAACGTCAAATATTCACGACGGAGCTCTGCCAGTTGGATCTCGTCGTCAGTACCGTTGATTGGCTCCGAAAGGCCGCCGAATACTCTTTGCAATAGAGGTGTTAGTAACTGATTGAGGACATCGTAGATTTCCGTCTTAAAGCCGTAAACGACTTGGTCGAGTAGGCGGAGGAACATGGCCATTTCATCCTTCGACGAACTTCTAGACAAGAGTCCGTCAATCCATTGAGGGAGCTGTGGGAGTACAGCAGACCCCAACACACCAAGCAGGCGCGAGAAGGCCGATCTGCAAGCAGTGCGAATTTCGGACGAGCTGTTAAGTTCGCTAAGCGCAATCAAGATAGCTTCAGCGGCCCGGGCAAACTCGTCAGACAGCGCTTTTGCCGGAGGTGGTCGCTGATTCGCAGAATTCGCACCAGGTGTCCAGTCTGAAAAACCGTGCGCCAACGTGCCCAGAGCCATGATGATGTGGTGGATCTGAAGGATGGCTTGAGCATCTCCGGCCCTGGCCCTAGGGAGGTGCTGCTCCATGTCGGCGAATAAAGGGTCCATAACAGAGCGGGCATATAGTGCTTGCTTTTCGATGGGGGTAGAAGCCGTGGAAGAAATGCAACCGATGGCTTCAAATAGGTAAAGCTGGCTAGCGAAAACAGCATCTGCTGAATTGTCCGTCTGATCGGAAGACATGTCGTCGTCAGCATCTTCCCCCGGTACTTCCGCGTGGATGGGCAGGAGATCCCCGATCGATTGGATGACAGTCTCGGCTACGTTGCCTACTTGTGCTCTTAGATGCTTCACGAAGCGATGAAATAGGTACCATGAACGTGTACGGATCCTGACGTGTTCGTGGTGGACAAGGCGCACAAAGTTCTCGAGAACTTGACCTATCAAAGCACTTTGACTCTCGAAAAAGGCACAGTAACGGACGCAGATTTCCATGTAGTGCAATAGGATCGCCGGGTGTGGGAAATTTGCGATTCCTAGTTGAATTTCTTGTTAGTATAGCAACTCGACTAGGCATTAAGAATTTGACATACCGGATTGTACCATCTTGGTCATCATCGCCACGAGTCTCTCGGATGCAACTGGTGAGGCCTGGTTTTTGGCCCCTAACCCCTGATTAGGCATCGCAAGCTCTCCAAACAGAAACATCTCATGTAGAGCCAGGTCGACGTCTCTCCAATCCATTTGAGAACCTTGCTCGTCTAGGGTTTGGAAAGTATTCGCAACGAGATTCGACAGGACATCGACGTAGAGATTCTGATCTACCACCGCCACGGTCTTCTGGAGCACCTGGAGTCTCTTTCTCAGCTCCTGGAACTCTGCCTCGTCCGTCTGCTCGTCCTCGCTTCCCCAAGAGGAGGTCTCGTCATAGCGCATCTTCATAATAATAGCGTTCAAGATCGGCGGCAGCGTCTCGGAAAAGGAAGCGGGGAGTTCGGAGAGCTTGCGGAAATAGGCCAAGACGTCAGTCAAGGAGGGTATAACAGTAGAACAGATCTCGTCATATTCGTCGGAGAAAAATCGCAATAGAAGAGGTATGAAATCGTGGAGTAGCTGGTTCGATTTAGCTCTAGTGGTATCGTCAGTCGACCGGTCTTCTAAAACTCGGACTATATCGGCCATAACAGTGTTGACTAATTTGGCGACAGCCTCAGCTAGATCGGTGTCATATTGAGGGGTTCCTTTGAATTCGTTCAAGGGAGGGCTGGCGATGAGTTGGGATATGATGTTTTGTAGGTTGAGAAACGAAATCATCTCCGTCTTGTCAGCTGGACGCATCTTCTTGCCGACGATTTCGGTAAAGGCCTCGACGGCGGCATCACGGACCTTGTCCTCACCGCCGGACTCGTTGGAGCGGCCGACTAGCGGGAGGATCAAGCTCAGCATACCATCATTGATAATAAGAGATATGTCAATCCAGCCAGCCCATTTACCAATAACCTTCAGGGTCATCTCAACAATGCCGTCGTTCTGATTGCCGTACTGGGCAAGAAGATCCTGCCACGACTGGGCTACCTTCCCGACATCGCGTGCCCGCAGCAGATCTTTCAACTCGGTATGGCCGCGAGCCTGGTTGTCCTGGCGCACGAGGAGGACATCGGCAATCTCGTCGTGGATGGAGCCAAGGATGCGCAGGTAGAGAATAACACCGGCGACATTGTCGCGTTGGCCACTCCCTGGGAGAATTGTCAGAGCTAAGAAGTCATCGATGAAGGTCTCCCAGCCCTGTTTATAGAGGGAGACGAAGAGTAGGGTAAGAGTTTGAGTGAGTTTGTTCTGTAAGCTAGAAGAGTCTGTCTGGGAAGGCTGGCTGGTGCCATAGGTGGATCGCACGTATCCTAGGAGGGCATCTCTAAGGCCGAGTAAGCTCCCAGTGTCGAGCGACTGCACGAGGATGGCATTGTTGACTATTTCGAGGCTGACAAGTCGGACGACCTCAGACGGCCTCGGGGTTCTAGTGAAGAGGCCGACACAAACTTGCCATGCTTGTGGATCGGCACGCAACTGATTTAGGTAATCAAAAGCTTGACTTTTTAGGGCTTGGTCGGAGGTAGGATTCCATGCAATCTCGATGGCATTCTCGATCTAGATCGAGGCGTAAATTAGTTTCCACGGAAAGAAATAGACAGGCAGATAGGCAGATAGGCAGATGGGATAAAGAAATGGAATATACCTGAGATTCCATCTTGTTAAGATGCTGGATCCAAACCCTTCAACTGTGCCCAAGCTGTGTATATCAAGTACCAACTATGACAAACGGCGACGACGATGATGGGGTAACTGCAGATTCATGCAGCATGCTGCTTGACCATGGTCGGTGTGAAAGAGGGTACAAATGATGTTTGACTTTCCAACTATGATTTGACTCTGAAAGGTATGGGGTACGACGCAGTTCAAGGACAAATAGCGGTGATCGTGTGCGGTATCGAAACGAGGTTGATAAGTTGATAGGTTGATAAAGTCGACGTTTTTTTTTAGGTTCAAAAATAGGTATAAATTCAGTCATAAAAAAAAAGACGGCATTCATTGTGCCTGCCCGCATCCCACCTGTGCTCATCTCCCCACCTACTCGATTTAGCGTTAAACCGTTCTACACGTAAACTTTAGGCAGGCGGTCAGCCCGGTCATTTGCAAAATCCCAATAACCCTGAAAGACAAATGCGTTAAATACATATAACACCGAAATATATGAAATTGGAAATATGATATGCGAAAATCGAAAAGATGCCTCGGTCATTCTAAATCTAGTCTAATCTAGTCTAACATATGTACCTACCTCTAAGTAGTACTTGACCTCTATCAAAATATCAGGTACCAGGATATCGTGGATGTATAATACTTTAAAATACACGCCAACCGAATTCACGCTCTTGATAGTATCCCCTTTTCATAGGGGAATATCACGGATGCATGTGACAAAAAGACCTCCACGTGTCCATCTCCAGATCAATGAAACTCGACCGAGCCGTTCAACCGCATGCAGCTGTTCATTAATATGGCACACCGCTAGACCAAGCCATCATTCGAAATCCATCCTGGAACCCTGCGGGAACTAGTCGAATCAGTTTATTCTCATCTTCAAACCTTCAAACCTATGATTCTCAAGAAACATAAATGAGGTGGGATAAGAGTTTAGAGCCCATTGTCCAGAGTGAAAATGAGACACAACCACTCCAAACAGGAGGCAGCGAGTCGGAAGCCCCCGGTGTACCAAAAAGTATGGATTGATACCGAGTCTCTGCGCTTCTGTACAACCCGTCGAGTCAACATATCCATTGGAGATGAATGACTGGACAATATCTGCCCATACTACCCCTTGGCTGGAGTAACCTATCGTTCTGTGATATCTTGGCTTGACGCACGTTGTATCGGCATCTGGCCCCCAATATTCTGGCTCACGAATCGATCATCGTTCTTATTGCGGACATGAAACGGACAAGCTTTTGACGGGTACCAGGCTGAAATCACCGACCACACTATATATATATAGAGAGAGAGAGGCTTGCTTGATCACACCGCGCCGGGCCTCTGGCGTCGGAATGGTCGAACCAGAACGTAGCAATGTTGCCCACCCATTGTTGGTTCATAGGACTCCGTCAGTGCAAGTTCGGAACGATTCGGTGGATTTTGTCAGAAAACTGCTTCGAACGCCCGGCTACTCGGCTTATAGATCCCTAATTTCAGACTCGAGGAAAATCCGTGAGGCAGTTAGGTTGTAACGACTTGTATTGAACTCGAAACGGAAGCTATCAGATGTTCGTCAGTACCAACAAGCCGATCACCAAAACTCTTCCAATGTCTCTCGTGTTCAATGAGGCTCATAATAACGACGATAAAAATGAAACAAAAGGCTAGAATCGCCTCAAAGTCAATGACAATATTGTCGTTTAGCATCAGGGCTTCTTTTTGACCATTCGTGTAGTATACCGTCATCACTTTTTACCGCTTCAATTCTGGTATACAATCGTTTGAAGGAAACGCTCATCTGGACTTGCATATGCTCAATGGGAGGTCTTGTTTCGTTAGGACGCCGGATCCGCGATGCTAGAAGATCCCCGATAGCACCTCCAAATTCGCAAGTTTCCAAGGTTGCGGTCGCTCTGGATAGTTTCGCACACTAATTGTATCATTAGGGGATCGTCCATAGATTAGGTTCTCACCTGGCTACATCTCGATACTTGTGGATTCGTCAAAGCTTCGATAGAAACGATATCGATCATGTCGCCATGGAACCAAGCTTGGCATTGGTAGTTCAAGAGACGGGGAGGCGCCATGACATATATGACATAAATGAAAGAGTAGCAATCCATCAGCTCATAAAAAGAGATTGAACAACGGATCGGTCGGACAATCCGGTAGGGGAAAGGCACAATAAGACCGAGATTTGACCAAGTTTAATTAAGCAGATCACGGTCTCCTTTTACTCCATGACCCACAAGGCACACCTAAGCTGCTAAGCTGCTAAGAAAAGTAAGCTCTTCCCAAGAACTGGGGACGATCCCGAGCTCATCTAAGCGAGCAACTAACAGGCACTTAAAGGTCTGAGCACACTGGCCGAGCCACATGTCAAGAGAGACACGCAGGACGCGGCACCGTTCAAACCGTTCTAATTAAAGCCAAGCACGTTTCGCCTAGCAAAAGATTTAGCTGGCGCCAACCGAAGGATTAGGTACAACGGATGCAGATCGAGAAACATGACGACACCTTACATACATCACAGCGTAGAATTTGTCCCTTGATAGGTTTGTCTGGTTGTGAGTGGTGAGACATGATCGATATCCACCTCGGTACTGGGCTCTCTGTCTCTTCGCCCGAACCGCCCGAAACGAGTTAGAGGTGCAAACATTCTTTAGGTATTCGAATATCACATCAAAATCCTCCGGTTGCCTTTAAGCATAGGTAAATATACGGCAATATCTTAATAAACTACCTAGGCAATTGCTCTACACTACTACATATATACGTAGTACTAAGAGCAGGAGTATTGGAATCCCGCAGGAGGAGCACTTGTATGAACGGGAAGGTAATCAATCTATGGTCTTGGCGAAGCACTTGACCCGATTTCTATCTCGGTTGGTTCTGTTCGGTAGGTAAAAAACTGTGGGCTTCCTTTGGACCCTCTTTAGCTCCAGTGATGAATCCACATGGGTAGGATCGTCAGGGAGAAATTGTCGAGGACTATCTTTTACCAACTGCGCCACTCCCCCTCCCAGTTTCGACAGTTACCCAAACGAGTCAGTCACTCAGTCACTTCTATTACTTTGTAAATGAGCCATTGATCCAATGCCCAATGAACGGTGTTGACGACTGGACGACTTAAAGGAGGGTTTGAGGCGAATTATCAGGTGATTGCAAGGCGGGCGTCTATTTTGCCTCCAGCGTCTGTTTCTTCAAATACATACATCCATACTACTGGCATTATGTAGGTAGGTAGGTACATAGTGATCCTGCCGGGCTGCCGGTGAGGGCGAACATTTGTGTTCCTGCATTAGTGGGCATTTGCAACGCTGGGATGCATGGGGACGCAGATTTGCCGCCACCGACAGAGGCTTAAGGGAGAGAGGGAGAACCCTGAAGAGCAAACATCGGACGAACGAGTCGGCGGGGCGCCACAGGGGAAAACCCACCTATTAACCTAATGTACCTACACATATCGCGCATAGTACGTATGTGCGTGCGTGTATCACCACTTTCAATATCTACCTACCTAGTATTACCAACAACTCCCTCCTCTTAGCACGCGAAACTTCCGAGATCATCGGAAGCGCATCCATAACGCACCTATGTACACAGCTACACTATTACTATGTAGCCCAGTGTAGCCGTAGTTTCGTTGGGATGTAGTCTGCGAGTTTACGAATCTGCTTCTTTCACGGCCGTCGGGAGTGCTAGGAAATACAAAGCGGTGATACCTTTTTCGACTTTCTTTTCTAGGATATTCTATCTATATCCTGGCAGCCTGGGTCTTGTTCCTATTGTGGCTATTCTTTCATATGTACGCGAAACGGCTAGTTCTATTAAACACTAGCCTCATCTTCCTCATAATACACGACAGGATGTCATCATTTTACACCATCAATGCTTGTTTGCCGATGATGTCCGGAAGAGCCAATCTGATCCTCTAAAAGTGCTTTCTCGGTGGTACTTGGCTCCGCTATATTTTAGATCCCAGTCCAGCTTCTAAGTGGCTATGATTGTCGTCTTTTTGCGGAGAATAACCCTTGCGAGCATCCGCCGTCTACGAATCAGTCATCGATCTATCCATCACCCTCACTTTTTGGTTAGGTCCTAGCTCGCTGAAACGCTGAAACGATATCGTCTTGCATGGCCATTCAGCCATTGTACTACGCAAATGCTAGGAAAAAGAAAGAGAGGCCACCAAAATTAGTAGTTTGGAAAATTGGGAATAGGTATGCGTCGGTAAGCTTGGGAGAAGTATTCCAAAGATTCCTTTTTTTTCTTCTTCTTCTTCTTGTTTTCTTCAGAGGATTCTCAGGTTGTCCCATTGAGAGACCGGCTCTTGTCCTTTCTCACAAAGGAACCTTCCCCCCCTAGTCCTTCTCGAAGCCCTCAAAGCAACCGAAGCAACTAAGGGACAAGAGGGAATGGGGGGTTCCCGTTGTCAAATTAGTTGTCAAGCCGAGTGGAGCAGACTTCCATTGCCCATTTCGACATACCCCAGTTGTCTATAACGTCTCCCTAACCCACAACCTCCACCGCCGATGTGCTTCCCTAAACCACCCCCTCGTCCCTGGACACAGCCCTGGACGCGCTAGCTCAAAGGTCGATGGAGATTCCTATTCTGTTTAATTTCCCAACTTGCGAGGATCGTCCCCTTTCGGGAAATCCTTTGTGCTCGTCATCCTATTAATACTCGACCGCCTCTCCATCATGTCCACACTTCTTCTTTTTTCCCTTCTCCAGCCAAAAAGCCATCACCGCAACTCTAGTCACTTGACTCCAGCTTTGACTTCGGTCGTCCACTCTTTCACAACGCTATAAGCTTGCAGCTTTATCACATTCTTTTTCACTTCCCAAAACAAACATCTACCATTTTACGTTTCTAAACGTACAATATCAAAACATATTCAAGATGCGTTTCACCGGAGCTGTTTTCTTCGCTGGCGCCGCCATGGCCGGTAGCACTATTTACTCGACCGACTTCGTGACCATCACTTCGTGTGCTCCTACCGTCACCAACTGCCCGGCCAGGTCCACCGTGACCTCCAGCACCGTCTACCCGGCCTCCAGCACTGCCGTTTCCAGCGCTGAGACTTCTCCCGCTGGTGGCTACCCCACTGCTGGTGTTCCGGCCCCCAGCAGCAGCAGCGTCCCCGTTGCTAGCAGCTCTGCCACTGCCCCCGTTTCTAGCAGCTCCGCTCCCGCTTTCAGCAGCAGCATTCCCGCTCCTGTTCCCAGCAGCTCTGCTCCCTCCAACGGCACCGTTCCCGGTTACCCTACCGGCCCTGCCCCCTCTGCGAGCGTCCCCGTCCCGGCTGCCAGCTCTCCCGCCAGCTCTGCTTCCGAGTCCTCTCCCGCCGGTGGCTACCCTACCGGTGGTGTTCCCTCGGAGTCTGCTCCCTACCCTACCACCACTAAGGTTCCTGAGCAGCCCAGCTACGCCACCTCGGTGATCCCCGTCACCTACACCACCTGCGTGCCCACCACCACCGTCAGCTACTCGACCATCACGGTCAGCCCCTCTGCCCCCGCCGGCACTGGTGTTCCCTCTGTCCCTGGTGCTCCTTACCCCACCGGCTCGTTCACTCCCTCGTAAGTACCTAGATCCCGCAAAACAGAAGATCGTTCTATATCTGAGCAAACCAATGGCTAACTAAACCCGCCCAGTGCCCCCGTCTCTCCCTCTTACCCCACTGGCAGCCCCATCCCCACTGCTGGTGCTTCCACCGTCGCCGGCTCTGGCCTCTTTGCGGCCATCGTCGGTGCCGCCGCCCTCTTCTTCGCTTAAGCGACCAAATTTCTTGGTTTTCTGTGTTAATGATTCAAAGCCGGGATAATATGGCAAATTCAGTGTGGCAATCATGAGGCGTGAACGTAACGGTTCCGGTTGCATATGTACTTAATTCCTAATTGTATTTATGGGCCTCGGATGCCTACGACAAAACCAACTTCATTCGGAGTTCATATTTGCAAAGCTCTAGAAACGAACAAACCCAATCGTCTTTTTTGTTTCTCTTCGGATCGTGAATGTTAGGTACCTGTTTTCCCCACGTAATTCCAGGCGAGTTGAGTGTTTGTTTTGACTTGTTGGTGTGGTTGATCGTTAATTTGACCCCTGGATGCGTAATTTCCGATCCTTGTTTGGGATCATCGTGAATATTCCGACCTTGGCGAGGCGCGGTTAGCTTGCGCGTGGCCGGGAAATTAGTGGATGTGGTAGCCACTTTGATTGGCTGTTGTCTCCCTCCGTCGGTTTTGCAGTTATTTTGCGAGTAACGTCACACTTCGCGCGCACATTTGGGCTGCTGAAAACCTCGTGGAACTAACATCGGCATACCTTTCTCCCCCTTAATTCTTGTTAGTGCGCGGATTTGACGATTAATTTGCACGTCAGAACCACTACAAGCCTCCACCAAACTTTCCTCTAGCTTCACCCTATCCACGTAAAGTTCACCATCCTTACTGTCCGAATGGTTACCTATGCTCTTACTCAAACCCATCCGAAGACATCAGGATCGGTCAATGATGCACCCCAAAGAACTCTCCTCTCCGTTCACTTACATTGAGTGTGAAAGCTTGACGCTTAAGCACTCGCCGAGCTCTAGTATCATGCCTCTCAAATTCGAGGTCAGTCCTAAGTGATATTGTCTTTTCAGCTCTAATATTCAATAAAAAGAGCATCGCCGTATATCTGGTTTTTATTCAGCCAGAATACCTATTACTACCATTATTTCGTTCTTGTCTATGACCGCCATCTTATTCTATGGCTATTGCAATCCACCGGTTTAGTACAACGAAACATGTCGCACATATACGACCTATTTCTGGTCCCGGAAAAGCTGTTGCTGTCTTGTTATGACTTGATAGAACCTGGCCTAGGATAGCTCTATCTTCTGCTAATGTTGCCAGACGTATAACAGATCTCAGTATTCAGTTGACTTTACTGGTTTTGTAGTCCCGTTTTTATCACTTGGTAGAACGGTTGTTAATTCCAATTCCGAAACCAACGACGGTTACCGATTACTTGGTATGGATGTGTCGCATGAGTCAGAACACGCGAGTGCGACAGTCTCAGCCCTATCCGTCATGTCAGCTAAGCCTTAAAAACAACCTTGGAAGCTTCCAGCCGTCGAAGACCACGATAGTAACAAGACTTAGGTATATCTAATATTTAATACATTTTCGCATTCGCATATATCTATTGCTCTATATCATCCCACACGCAATCCTACCGTCCGCGGGTTTCTTGGTGCACCATAGACATGTCATCATCACAAACACGATAATTATTGTCGCTAAGCGAATGCGAGGGTTTCATTCTTGTGATTGGTCAGATGATCCATACTTGGCCTATATCTCACATCCTATGCATGTGTATAGGCAACGACAATGTCTATGGCTATCGCTGTTGGTCTGCTACAATCGTTGCTCCGAGTCTATCAGAAAGCATCGCATACTTAGGTGGCTATGCTTTACTCCTCCCAGAATTCACCCGATGACGAATACCGCATCTGATCGTAGCTGTGCTCAGACTCAGTCTTCTTAGCGGAGGAATCTCGTAACGGGTTCGTTGAGAATGGGTCTGTATTTTTGTATTGATGTGTCTAGACGTCGTTTGTGGAACGGTATAAATGGGCGCCGATGTCCTAGCATGAGTGTTCCGATATGCGTCAAGCTAAAAAGTCACACGTATTATATCTATTTCCCATCTACTCCATAGAAAAGTCCAATCAACAATGAGTAATATACCCCTTATACCTTTTGGCCCAGATGCTACATGTACTCTGGACCTGTGCCCCCTGGAGATGTCTGTGCTGCAATACCGTCCATCACTCGCCAGCAGCATCGCTTTTATCTGCATCTTTTCCTCCTTGTTACTTATTCACGGTATCCTCGGGTTCCTCTGGAAAAGCTGGTGGTTTCTAGGCTGTACGACGGTAGGGTGCGTGACCGAGATAATCGGCTACGCTGGACGTGTGATGCTTTTCTATAACCCATTCAGCTTTGCTGGATTCATGATGCAGATTAGTACGTCCTTTCGTCTTAGTTACATTACATGCAGCCCTCTTACCGATATATTCCCACATCTAACCTTGTATTCGATAGTTTGCATTGGTTCCGCTCCCGTCTTCTACTCCGCGGCGATCTATGTGACGATGGCGAAGATCACTCAGAATCTCGATCCTTCCCTATCTCGAATTAAACCAAAGCTCTACTATATTGTCTTCATCTTATCCGATATATTTTCCCTTACGTTACAAGGTGTTGGCGGGTACGTAGCTCATCTCTGTTCTCAGCCCACGCTCCTGATATCCGTTAGAGGTCCTCTCTGAACGTCGCCACTGAACTCCAATAGCTATGACCACGTATAAAATAAGATCTGCTAACCCTAACATGTGATATAGAGGACTGACAACGTCGAGTTCGGGCCAAAATCAGGCGGCAGTCGACCTAAGTCTAGCCGGACTAAGCTTCCAAGTATTCTCCATGGTCGTCTTTTGTGGCCTTCTCGCCGACTACATGATCCGATATTCAAAGAGAATAACGCGTGGTATTACCAGCACTCGCTTAAAGCTCTTCTTGATATTTCTTACCGCCGCGGTTCTGCTTATTCTAGCACGATGCGGATACCGAGTTGCTGAACTGAGCAATGGGTATACTGGGGGTCTGATCCACAACGAACCCCTTTTCATTGCGCTTGATGGAGTTCTCATTGTCTTGGCCGTTCTTGCATTATGCATTGGGCATCCCGGTTTTATATTCTCGCCATCCAAGACAGGATTCAAAGCCTCCGAGATCTCAAGTGAAGATGGGATTGTACTTCAGAACAAATAAACCTGTCAGAGTTAATTTTAATATGACTAGGTGTTATATGAATCTATACTAGCAAACCAGGGGCGAGTCCAAGACTTACATAGGAGAACCCTATTAATACATACCACTTGATAGATAGGTATCTTACTTTTCCTACGATAACTTTACAATTCCGTTCCTTGAGCATGACGAGAAAGTACTACAAGGAAGCAGAGCCCAAGGGCCCATCTCAGATGAGACGGAACTTAGCTGTTGCTTGTATATAATGATATATTAAACTGCTATTCAAAGTATGCTAGAATCACATCACATGGTTCCCCTAAGCTGCCAGTGCAACTCAGTCTCTATTAGGACCAATTTCTAGCCAATGCTACTTATCAACTTCCAGGATATATATAGTCTTATCCTGATAGCATGGATAGGAGCCTTGGAGATGAGAGAAAATGCGTGATAGGGACGTTTCAAGCCAGGCGCGTCTAGGTGTAGTAATTAGGTATGACATACGGTAATATGCCTAGTCGTATGAAGGCTGTAAAGAGCATCGCTCAAGAGAGCGTCAACGCAGTGGTATGTTCATTAGGTATATTTAAAGATTAGGAAATTAATATTCAAGAGTTGTGTATCTTCTGGTATCTAGACGTAACTACCCATTGCCCAAGATTACCAAGTTTTACCTATGCCTGTAAATGCGCCAAAGTTCACCGCCTTGTTTTTCTAATGGAGAGAAACCCTATTACCCATTATCCGGATTATCGGAGTTCGTGACTGTCATAATCAAATGAATCAAGCTTTTGTAAAATCTATTCTTCCCCTTTCTTCTCTCGCTCTTCCTGGGGACCTCCGCTTGGCGGCGGTCCGCCCTGGTGTGTCCCTGTCCGCATCCGGACTAGGACCTCGGCCGCCTCGGCGGCATACTTGCATCTCATCCGGATGGCACCGCCGTACTTATAAAACAAGAACGGGAATGGCAGGCAGGCTAGGGCGAGAAACGCGGGAACGCAGCTAGCCCAGTGTATGCCTAAATTATTGTACATAGCAGTCGTAAATAGGGGGAACGCGGCGCCGAATATGGATCGTAGAACGGAGTTTGCGGCGAGGGCCGATGCTGCGTAGATGACATCTGCTTCCATGTTAGATACAGCTCTAATACAAGTTGGTGGGAATTTGTGCGGCGCTTACATGAATCGATGAGATAGTTCATCAGACTTAAGAAGACTAGAACTAGACCGGAGGCAAAGAAAGCCGAAGCGATAATAGACACGATCCAATGAATGTTAGGACCGTTCGTCCATGCGAACCAGAATAGTCCTATTGGGAGTAGTACGGAGCCGATCAAAGCAGGCGGTAGTCGTGCTTCGGCTGGGGCATTGCCCTGGTGCGCAGCCGCAGTCTTCGCATATCGCTTGTTGTCGTAGACGCTGTAAGCAACCGAGAACAACATTCCGACGGCAATACCCAGGAAGGCTAGGCCGCCAACACCTGGGGACCACCCACGGTATTGTTGGTAGACGATGGGGAACGCGGCAAACATCATGTATAAGGTTCCGCTGAAAACAGGAAGAGTTAGCATCTTCTTTCATATTCCCTTATCATACTCAAAATAAGCTTGGGGGGGTAAGGTAATACATACTATACAATAGCCATGTACAGAGACGTTAGAAGAACAATAGGTTCGCGGAAGAGCAGAATCCAGGGCCTAGACAAGGCAATCTTGAATTCGCGGCTCACGGTCTTCCTGGGCTTGCCAGCATCCATCTTGGATACGTAGACCTTTCCCGTCATCTTGGACAGCTTCTCCGCCCGTCTTCGGAGGAGGATAGGGGCGTACGTCTCGGGGATGGCGAAAGTACAGATGATCCAAAGGAGTCCGGTAAAGCAAGCCATAAGACCTTCAACCTATTTCAGTGACGGCAAGTCAACAAATGTTTCTCCTTGAAGGATTGAGTTGTAACCACGTACCCATCGCCATCCTCCCCCTACACCAAGAAAACCGCCGACGATGGGACCTATAGATGGACCTAAGAAAGGGGCCTAGACACGGTCAGAATTAGTTCTTGGATTTTTGCCCCTTTCTGATATGATTTAACCTAGATCCCTGATCATAGGTATCAGATTAAGTGAAATACGTACAGTAGCAAACAAGGCGGTTGCTAAGCCTCGTTTCGCAGCGGGGAACATGTCGGCAATTACACCGCCGGAATTGGTTAAAGGCGAGCTTCCAATCGTTCCAGCGAAGAAACGGAGGATGATGAGCGTCTGGATATTCGGGGATCCCGCCGCACCGGCGTTAAACGCCGTCAGACCCATATACTACAGTAACTACATTAGCAACTCTTCATAGTGGGCTATCAAGGAGCACTACATGATGAGGAAGAAGATTGAGGGTTTCCACTAACATACCGTAAAGAAGAATAGTATCTGTCTTCCATACATTTCCGATAGCGGTGCCCATATCAGCGGTCTTTGAGAAGAGCATTAGCTAGTGAACAATGCTAGGGTCGTGCGGGTCAGAATCAAGTGCTTCTACATACCCTATTGCAAATCCGATAACGAATAGGGAGACGCCCAAGATTGCGACCTCTTCGCTGATCTTAAATTCTTTAATGACTTCACTGATGCCGCCCGTATAGGCGGTCGAGACGAAAGTGACGGCAAGGACGGCGATAGCCTGCATGGCAGTGATACACCATTTCTTCAGTTCCGAAAACTTCATCGGGTTCTTAGGATCATCGGGAAGGAAGTCGACTACGAAAGGTTCTTCGACGGTCCCTTCGCCCCTGTAATTCCACGCCAAAACCGCAGGAGAAACGCCGTCTAGTTCGAATTGTCGTTTGAAGTACGGTAAGTGACTGCTAGGTTTCTGTGATTCGACATCACGCTCGTGCTCGGTCACCGTAGCGGACGACTCCGAAGAGGACTCCTCCGGCGACGACATGGTGGAGAGGTGCGTAACAATCTCTACGAAAAAAGGTATACGGAGAGGCTGTAAGGTGAGATGAAAAGTTTAAGAGAGAGTATTAAATATTGTCATGAAGCTGAGATGGGACGGTCACAGCGACCCTTGAGTGATAGGCATGTAATATACCTAGTATGATATGGATACTATCCCTCGGAGTTTTTCCTGTCGATGTAACCCACGCAGCTATGTAGGTAGGCAATATGACAATATATAGGTTTCTTTGTCTTCGGAAACGGCCCTTGGTTCTTATTTGTATCTGACATGTATCTGACAGTGAATCGGCACTTCGGGGTTCCACGCGTTTTTGGATTATGCGATGCCATTGTTACGAAGCAAACGCCCTTGTGTACCTACGTAGGCTACCTAAGGCTACCTCTATCAGGTATGTAGGGTTCTTATGCAATGCAATGTGATACAGAAGGAACTTACCGAATCCCGTCTCTTCAGCTGCCGTGCTCCGTGGCCGTTTGAGTCCGGGCACGAACTTCATGAGTACCTGGGTACTAGCTTAGATAGGCATTTCTCTGCTGGTATCTGTTGGTGATGGGGGTAGAATATTGGGTCTTACGTGTGAGATGTTGGAGAGTACCACAGTCCAGCATGGTCGAAAGTATTGTCCAAATTGGTGACATAAGATATTCACGGTCGAGCCAATGGCTGAATAGTCACAATCCCGAATAAGTCACTAGCCGGTTAAGGTTGCGGATAGTACCTACTGTGTATGTACATACATACATCCATATACTAATAGTGCTACTATACAAGCCATTAAGCCCATAAGTAAGCGTTTGTGACAGGTCCTTAAAAAGACCCACCCGACCCAAATTAACGGGTATGGTGGAGCTTTACAAAGAAGGAAGCAGGGAAGTTCGACCAGCTGCCGGGCCTTGTACAAACCCGGACCGAGCTGTCGATGTCACCGTGTAGCCGTGTCGATGCTAGATATTGGGCATTGAAGAATATGAATCTGCGAACGTACGATTGCGGCTCTTCGTTACACATGGTGTAAGGGATTCAGATCGTCAGATCTGTCGTTTATACCTGGTGCTACACAACTCATATTTTATATATATCCACCAAAGTAGGTAGTATCCAAGTACCTAGATCCAGGGATGTATGGCAGGGCTACTGCCTTATTTAGGCGTACTAAGAGACATCTATGTACCTATGACAGTTGAAACGGTTCGATATGGGATTCGAAGATGCAGCAAGAATGCAATAACCACATTTTACCTACATTGATAGGTACTTAATCCTAAATCGGTTAACTTATACGCCGTCCGATTCGAAAAAGACCTATCTACCCACCTAGACGGGTCAATTAGGTAGTTAGGTAGGTTAACATCGCACGCACACCTTTCGGCCCCGAACCTTGCAATTTTATCCGTGTTGTCTGTATCGGATGTTGTTCCTTTCAGCTGAACGATGAAATAGGAAACCCTCAGTAAGAGCGGGCTGAGTCGCGTGGCCTAGGCTTATGAAGAATCCTATCGAGTCGGTGTCTACCAACCTCCGACCAACCGATTGACGACTGATAAAAGGAGCCGTTAATATAATGGGAATCTTTCTGGATCTAGATTTAAAGCAGGTTTCTTAGTGGAGACTTGGGGGTGGACCACCCAAGATGAACAGCGTGCGGCGCACCCTAAGAGAGATGATGTAGCCGTATTAGGAGAAGGGAGAATTGGGAGAACGATGGAAATGGTTCCCTATGTTGCACACCAACTACCATATAGTGTGTATAGTGTGTACTTACGAGCTGCCACAATCCGTGCCACGTAGGTATATTCAATCGGATTTGTCAGAACGATTCCGAGTGGCGTCGTCTAGGATTTAGGACAAGAGCCCTCGTGACGCTTTCGGCCTACACGGCAGTTGACCAAGCCGCTTCCTGAACTATATATGTATGTCGCTATATTCCTTATTAATCATTTAACCCGCTTGCCATCACCGGAGGTAGGGAAATGAACAATGATGTATGATATTTAAGAATGATGCCACATGAGTGATTCGGCATGTGTTGGTAAGATGAGATTCGGTCGATTCGATCCCTAAAGAGGACAATTCCCAGGGCCTTATTTTCCGAAGCAATAAGTTAACGGATCAACAACCGATATGAAGAGCTGCGACCGAAGACCGAATGTCTCGAATCTATTTGGTGCTAGGGAAAAGATCTCTTGGCATGTAGGTATGTGAAAAGGGGAGAAAAGAGAAGAGAAAATAAAAATAAAAGAACCCTGGAGACTCCACTAATTGAGCTAGTGAATTTATAGTTTACTGCGTACAGATTTGTGTAGTACTTGCCCACTACCTAGTACGCCTAACGTGGTGGAGATTGCGGAGTTAGATTATCTGTCGATTAAGGTTTTTAGTCTGTTGCTAGTAAACCAAGATTTTTATTCTTTTGGATTATTTAATTCTAACCTCAAATAATCTGGACATGTGATTGAACATGTGCCAAAAAGGATGAAGAATGTCTCTCTATCATGAGACAGCTGATATATTATCGGCAGCGCCAACCAATTCCCCCGGCGGCAATCTAAAGACTCGTATATTCGGCAAGAAAGACCTGAAATCCCCCCAACAGCAGGTCTATGCCCTAGCCTTAGAGACTTGTAAATGGAGCCCTGTGTTGAAGGAAGTCGTCGACAACTCGGAGCTTTTACGTCATGAGCGCAAGGTGAGCAGGAGTGCATGTTGTCAAGCCCATACTTCTCGGTTCGGCCCTGGCTGATTACTTAGGGATGAATTAGCTTAGTCCCCTGCTGACTCTACTCCTCGTCCATGATTTTTTACTTTCCAAGAGAGGAATTGCTCTCCCTGCTACTCATGGCCTGAGGATTTCCATCGAGCGGCATAAGGCCCGACTACATGCTGAATTCACTAGAGCACGATTGCGGAGGAGAGCTGGGTCGGTTGAAGCCTTGAGAGAACAGATAACTACCGAGTTCTTGGGCGAGGCAGCCGGCTATCCTCGATGGGTGCGTGTAAATACTCTGAAAACAACCGTCGAGGATCAGCTGTCGACCACATTTGCCGCTTTCTCCAGGGTTCTTAGTATTAATGAAGTCATTGCTACCCCTGGGAAATTCTTACACGTGGATGATCACATACCAAACCTTCTGGCTATCTCCCCTAGCTTTGAGATCACCAAAACGGAGGCATACGCTTCTGGGGCTTTGATATTGCAGGACAAAGCTTCGTGCTTCCCGGCTTATCTATTAGATCCCCGTTCCGAAGATGGGGATGTCATCGATTCTTGCTCAGCTCCCGGGAATAAAACAACACATCTTGCAGCCATTGTGCATTCGCGGACACCAGAAACTGAGCGGTGTTCACAGACGGTATATGCATTCGAGAAAGACCCAAAGCGCTCCCGCACGCTAGAAAAGATGGTGAAGCTTGCTGGGGCTAAGGAAATCACACGAATGAGTTTTGCCCAGGACTTTCTCAGGGTTGATCCAAATTCCGAGTTGTTTGCAAATGTCGGATGCCTGTTACTTGATCCTAGCTGTTCGGGGAGTGGCATAGTGGGCAGAGATGATATGCCTACAATACACCTACCCGAAACTCCGGGCACGTCCAAGAAGCCGTCGGCTGACTCGGGACGCAAGCGTAAACGGGATGGTTCAGATGTTGGTAAAGAAACGGCGCGACCGATCCTAATTGACGATGACGGACAGGAGACCGTGGTCTCTTCTGAAAACGAATTGAAGGCCCGTTTAGAAGCTTTATCATCATTTCAGCTGACGTTGTTACTTCATGCTTTCAAATTCCCTGCTGCTAAAAAGATCACCTATTCAACGTGCTCAATCCACGCTGATGAGAACGAGCAAGTGGTTATGAAAGCGCTGCAGTCTAATATCGCCAAGGAAAGAGGATGGCGTGTACTACCTCGAGGCCAACAAGTTCGCGGGATGCGGGAATGGCCAGTCCGCGGGTCCGTCGAAGGGAGCAACGGCGATCATGAAATCGCCGAGGCGTGTATTCGATCTTACAAGGATGACGGGAGGGGCGTCATGGGTTTCTTCGTCGCTGGCTTTATTCGCGATGTAAAGCCTGATTTTGACGAAGATGGACCTTATCTCCGTGATGATGACGGTCGAATCATCCGGGACGTCTCAGGCATGCCGACTCTTGAGCCGCAGTATAAGCCTAGGCCTTCAAGTCGCGTTGAGTCAACTTTTGAGCGGACACATGAGGGTCGCTCCGGAGATATCGGAGAACAAGAAGAAGAAGAAGAAGACGAGGATGAAGAGACGGACTCCGAAGAAACCGGCAAATCCGATATTGATGGTAGTTCAAGTGATAGCGATAATGGTGAATGGAATGGATTTGCAGATTGAATTCCTCAGGGCATTTTAGAGGCTCTATACCCAGGATACTGATTCTTCCCGATACCGATGTGGAATAAAATAGAATGGCCCCTAAATGTCCAAATTATTGCGAATACTAGATAGGTAGCTGCCATCACTATCTCTTCAAGGTAGAGGAATCCACCACTCGGACTTCCCCGCGGAATGACAAACCCATCTGATTCATATCTCCCGTTTTCACCGTACAATATATTTAGATCAGGGTTTTTAGAAACGTAGGCGATGAAAATGGGAAGTCTATAAATAATTTATTTGGACTTCAAGAGCAAGACAAAAATTGCGAATACTAACGATGCAAAGTTTCGAAGACTCGAACATCATGTTCAGTTAATTGTATTCAAATATGCTACATCAAGAAGTGAAATCGGGTTCGTTATGTGTTACCTCACAGAACTGCGCCGGTAACCACCACAAAATATTTTTGGTATGCCTCATGGCCATCCAGCGCACGCTAGAAGAAGATATCGATAATGCAGATAAATGCCCACATCGCTCGCAAGCTTTCCTGCTTTGAGTGCTCAAAAGTACATGAATAGAAAACAATCCAAGACCGCATGCTATCCCTCCATCATGCGACTGATAAACCCTTCGCTACGCCTCGTATTCCCTAAAAAGGTTGCGTATGTACGTAAATACATACAAAGAATCGAAAACATGACTAGTTGGCTGGCTAGCCATCCATGCCGTCTATCGGCGACCTGCGAATCCACCCTCGAGGTGACGCTTTATGTGGCCGTGGCTGCGGAGGGGCGCGCGACGTCTTCGGAGAGGAGCAGGCGTTGATTGGGGTTCTATGGTAGTTGTCTGTGTGACGGTGACGATGTCCAGGACCGTCGAGATATCAAGGTCCTCGGCTTCGGATGATCCCGCGGCAGACGTTTCGGCGGCAGCGGTAACGACAGGCGTTGCGGCCACCACGGTCGAACTAGAAACACTACTAGAAACCTCAAGGTAGGCAATGCCGGTAACAGATGACGACGGCGCGATTGTCTCAGTTGCCGCGCTCTTCTGAGTCGTCTCTGCAGGCGAGGACTCTTGTGCGGCGGTGCTTGTGGCGGCATACTGGTAATCGGGGTTAGTGACGACTACATCTAGATAAAGTAGCCATTGTTTGGGATATTGAATCAAGTTCAGGAATAAGAGCTCGTATGGTAAAAGAATAAACTCGAGAAATACGCCAGAAGAGGATATAAAGGAGGCTGGATTCTACTCACGGTCGAGGATGCAGACTGAGAGGACGACTCGGACTCGGACGAGTTTGAACCAGAGCCGCTGGAAACACCACCCTTGCCCCAGCCGGTGACCGGGCAATTGAGCGGGAGTGCGTTCAGGACTTCCGAAACTGCCACCAGGGTACCAATAGCCGGCTTGATAGTGCAGTCCTTGTTGTCGTTGACACCGCCGGGGATATTGGGGCATTTCTCCATGCCAATATCGCCAGCATTGCAGGTATCGATGATAGTCTGGAGGGTGTCCTGGTCCCATCCCGAAATAAAGTCACCGTGCGAACTATAGCCGGTGGCATCACCGTTAGATAAAACGAAGGGCTGCGTCTTTCCGTCAGGAGTCCACCTATCCTTAAATGACGGCGTGTCCCAATATACTTCATAAAATATATGCGGCACGTGAACCCATCCGGCCGGGCACGTCTGTAAACCATCTACAGTGGTTGGCCAAGCCATGTTGTTTTCGTAATCGTCGAGACCTGCCTGGGGATTGTAGCACGAAGGAAAGTGGATGTCCTGTCTAAGCGGGGAGTAGGTGCCGTCGCAGTCGTAAAGGGGGAATCCCGCACCCGCACCCTTGTTGTTAGGATCCTGCATACCTGCCGTAGTTCCATCCGAATCTACGGGATATGAAGGGGGGTCATAACTTTGTCTGGGGCATGTCCACTGAATCGGCTGAATCGGCCCCTGGCTGGGATCAAGATTGCTTCCTCCTCCAAATTTAGGGGGGTCTCTGGTCTTGGAATCACCACTCAGCATTTTCAGACCGACAGGGAATGGCTCGATAGTGCTGTTGGTAGGTTCGAAACTGAATATACGTATTAGCTAAGGGGACTTCGCACATATTTGATACAAAGGGCGGTACTTACAAGTAATAGACGTTCATGTAGTAAAAGGGAACTTTCTCAAAGCTGGTTGGATCCTTGGGATCTTGGAAGAAAAGACTAGGGACCCAGTAGTTGCTCTTGTCATTCTTGATAGTGGTCGTGGTACACTCTGAGCTCAACAGATCATCACCTTTGGTATTGATGCCGAAGTTACTTCCTCCCATGATGCTGTGATAATGGGTTGCTTCTTCTCCGGGGTTGACTACGGGATCCATAGGACCCTCGGTTAAGAATTGGTTCGCGGTAAAGTGTAAGACGGCGAAGGTCCTTTCTGTCTTAACCGCCGTGGCCAAGGGGGCCACGAAGGCCAGGGCACCAACGGTAGCGAACTTCATTTCTGTTTCGAGAGGCTCTCTTCTTATGACTCGAGAATGTATCCTACACTATATGCAAGCGAGTGCAATTTCTAGAACCCTCGTCTCGGGGAATGTAATTCTTTAATATGCTGATACCGGCCCGCTGTTTGAAAAGATTGTCTGCCAGATAGCTTGTGTATAGTGAGTCAAAGTATGACTTGAGTGTTGATATTGGCGACCTGACGGAGAAAAGAAGGGACAAACAAAGACTTGTTCAGTGAAATGAATGATAACTCAGCCGGCGGAGTAGTTTAAGAATGAAGTGAGTAAAAATGAATGGAAAGGTTAAAACCTAGCACGGTAGAGAAAGGCTGCGAGGTGAAGAGGTGGATAAAGGAGAGGAAGACGAAGGAAACATATAAGACTACCGAGGCGTCTGCATATTAATGGCGGAACAGGTCCTTCAGACCACAGGGTCTAGGTATGGTGTGGATGGCCATTTGCCAGTCCATGCTTTAAGGAATAAGGCACAGAATAGAAACATCCAGATGTCAAGGTGGGGGGGGAAAGGGGGCAGGGGGTTGGCAGGTCGAGCTGGGTGAGATTCCAACGCGTGATAGGTCAGCTTCTATGCCACACTTGTCAACGAATGGCTGGCGCGAAGCTATTCGTTAAACAATTATGCAGGGGAAAGGTAGAGCTAGCGGCAAACCCGCCGCGAAAACGCCCGAAAAGAGACATCTGCTAGATAAAATTTCCAGATATAAAAACGTCACGAAAAAAATAAAAAGGTCTTGCCGTGGTCTGAGTCAGATTTGTTCGTATTTATTATAGCCAGCATGTGAGTGTGAACGACATACAATGTCAGAGTAAATATCAATATCTGTATCCCCATCGTATCATGTACCTACATATCACGATGTGAAGTCATTGCGTGAAATCGATGCCATCTCGCCTATGTCGTTCAGCTGGATCGATAAGGCGAAGGATGGATCGACTAATAGATGTGTAGCCAGGATTATGTTTCGTTTTGTTTCCGTTGATCGATTTTACCATGTCTGCATGTCTAGTATGCTCGTTGTGGACATTAAAAAACTGAAAGGTTGAAGGCTGATCTTTACCCCTTTAATAAAAAAATAAAAATGAAAAAAGGTTGAAAAAATGCCAGAAGCGAGGTAGGTTTACATCGGTACCTGCCTAAAGGATGGGATCCGTAGTTCGTTCCCACCAAGCTCGGATAGATCTGAAACCACGCTAACGTGGGTCGTGGGTGTGGAGTATGAATCCTGGCGTTGGATTGGATGATATTTCGGGTCGCTGCCGTCATTGAATTCCTTCCATGTTCAGTGTTTTTTGTAGTCAACTTCTAGATCAACTTCTAAATCGACTTTTATCTTGATGATTTAGTGCTTAGAGGTATGCAGCTTGCTTTAGTATTATGTACGAGATTCTATTCTATATTTTCGAAACTCATGTCGGTCCCGAACCAAGCCTCATCATCTAACGAGAGGACGGTAGAAGAAAAGAGGGGCGGGAAGGAGAGAATAGGGGCAGCCCCTCTCGTTGCTGCATGGCGCCAGCCGTTTGCTCGGCGGCTTATTTTTTCACTAATATCTGCCCGGTGAAATACGAGACAAAGCCTATTCGTGTTGTACGGACAGTACGGGATAACGGGAGACGATGTCGTACCGGCAATAGTTACCATTCTGATGGGAATTCTTTGTGTCATCGAAGCTGTTATAATAGAAAATAGAAGGCTGTTCCTTAAGAACCCGTCCCATGCGCGCGGCTCTTGAACTTGAACTGCTCGCCAACCAACCTCGTTGACGCGGACGGGCCTCTCTTCTTGGCACAAAAACGCAGATATACACGGTATCTATCCGACCGCATCATTCAATCATTCCCCGCCCACTCGCATCAAGCGCTTCGCTAGCGAGGTGCCGTATACTGGGTCTACACCGCACCGGCCCAATTCAGGCGACCCGTTTACTTTTTAAGTCATTCCCACGACTACATATTACTGATATATGTAGCGCGATGTCGTACAACAGTTTACTACTTCATCTACGCGCACCGTTGGCCCCGAGTAAATCTTGAGTAGGCTTTTGACTTAAGCTACCTTGATCGATTCTTAGACCTGAACTATGTAACGCCTTACTCCTTAGAATTGACCAAGACGAATTGATGTCTCCAAGGCTTGCTAATCCTAATGTCCTAACGCCAATCGTCCTAGAGTATCGATTTAGACGGCATTCCGTTGTCGCCTCTTAGGCGACCTTCGAGCAGGAGTTTCGCCATCCGGTTCGGTGTCCGTTTCGCCGTCCAAGACCTCCTCTAAGTCGTTGTCATTCGCCAGAATCGACAATATCGATCGCTCGATGTCTTCCCTAACCCCAAGTAACTGACCCTCTTCTATCCATCCTGATTCTAGCGCAAATTGGACAACTTCGCTTGCGCTACCAAAGCTGGGCACACCTTCTTCGGCGTTGGGGTTCAGGTACAACCAAAGTTCTTTCGTCAAGCGCTTAAAGGCATTCAACTGCTTCTTAGTCCCCTTGAAATGGTTGGTTATCCACTCGTAGATGTACGCAAGCCACAGGACGTTTGTATATGGCTCGTGCTGAGCCCATGCGATTGGCCCGTCGAGCCCGTCTTCGTAGGCGGTCTTGTGGTCTTGCGGTGGAAGACATACCCGATCTCCCCTCAGGAAAAAGGACCTCATGCGCCTGTAGACTTCACACTGCGGGGCGTGTTCGCTAGTGAATAGGCTTAGATCTCTTTCCAAGTCATAAGCAATCGGCTCAGAACCTTCGACTTGGCTATCGGCGTGAGCTCGAGAAAGACCGTAGTCGAGGATTGTGACTTCGAGACCGGAGAATCCGAAGTAGCTAGAACGATCTCGATCCATGGCAGGGATAGGATCTCCTGTTTTTCGAATGCACAAGTTGCCTTCGTGGAGATCACGATGCTTTTACAATTAGCTAAGAGTGTTAATATAAGTGACTCGATTTGCTTACCTCGAACTCAATATGAGCTTCAGCACGCGCCAATGCGATGGCGACATGAAAGAATATGTCCCACAACTGGTCCGTAGAGTCCAGCTGGAAGTCTTCCAGCGCCGTTCCTGCATCTCCTAGCTCAACCACCAAGAATTTTGTGTCGTCTAAATACCGACTCGGCGAGGGGTAGAATTGCAGCCGGTCAGGATCTTGCCGTTTGATTCTCTTATGAAAGGCCTGGTGCGTCTCGAGCAATTCCTTACAAGCCTTGCCCTGCACAAGATACCTCTCTTTGTAGACGACGAATCCAGGGATATCAGCGAGCCATTCCGAGATCTTTAACTCTCCTATCAGATCCGACTCCGAGTGCGGTTCCTCATCGACTAATCCTGAATTCCGCTGAGCTTTCGTTTGAGCCTTGATAGGTGATTCCATGCGAATAACTTTGATGATGCTGGTTCCTCGCTCATTCGTCACACGGTATACTTCAGCATAAGAAGCCTCCGCTATCTTGACGATCTTATCGCCAGTTGGACATATATCGGGCCAGGAAAGTACCTGTAATTTATTATCCGGCTCTGCCTCCTCCGTGGGCTCCTCCATCTTTGGTTTGGGCGGACTTGATATCCTAGGGGTCTGGGGCTTGGTTGGTTTGAGATGCGGTGATGCTGGCGGTGATGGTGGTGCTGGGGTTGGCATATGCTGTTTTTTCCGCCTAGGAGAGCGCCTGACAGGCTTTGGTGGTATAAAGTTCTCATCTTGGAGGTTAATAGTAGATAATTTACTAGTCAAGCCGTCAAAGTCTGCTGGACCTGATAAATTGTCGTCTTTCACAGCTTTCGGTTGGCTTCGTACTGGCGTCTGTGGCAGCTCGACGAACAAGCGGTCACTTTTGGCCTTTCTGGATTGCTTGCCATATTTTCGCAGAGACGTCTGCTTTGACATCTTCACCTTTATGTTCGTCCTTTGGATTCTAGTTACATTTGTCGTATGGTATTTTTGACATTGACGTTGAAGTTTGAGGTTGATGCAGACGATTATTGACTTTAATGTTGGTTGCCGGGTAACCGTTAGTTTAATGTACTGAAGTAGAGACAGTGCGGACAATGCATCAGCCACACACTCAAGCACCTACCTAACCTTGGAGCGTATCCGAAGCCACAGGTTCCACACTACGGGGTCCCCAATAAAGAACCTTTTAGAAGTAGGTAGCTATAACCTTGTAACCGGGGTGTCTCCCCAAGATAGGGAAGCGACTAAGCGATTATTGGAGAGATTATTGGAGATTGTCTAAGCTCCAATTTTGACTCGTGTCTTTGTCTTCGCTTCGTCTTTTCTTGTCTCCTCTTCTTCAACCTCTCGTCGCGCTCAACTAATTTACGCGAGAGAGAGTCCCGCAATCCCGCAATCATGGCGGATTTCTTAAAGAACATTGTCGGCGGTAGCAAGTCTTCTGCCACTCCGGAACCATCCTCCGATTCAGGTCAGTTCACTCTTAAGATACTATACCATTCGCGATCGTTCGCGACAATTCGCTATATCTTATATCGCCTCTTTTTTGTATATTCATATATGTAGTCAGGCGTTATCAAAATCTAACTTTCAATTCCTCTTCTAGATTTCGCCGACTTTGCCGATGCGCCTTCGCCATCTCCCGTACCCTTTGAATCCGTTGCCGGCGGTGCTACCCTTGGTGGCCCTGCACCCACGGGTGTTCCATATACAAAGTGGTACAATGTCCACGAGCGCTATAGTCTAAATGATTTCCGCGCTGAGGGTGTCATTCTGTCCATCATAGCCGTAATCTTTACATTGCACTTCATTGGCACGAAACTCAACCGGGCCAAGTCGAGGGCGTGGATTAAAGCGCATGCTTCTGTGCTAACCAGCGAGTTTGCCGCGGTTGGTTTTGGTAGGGCATCTGAGCAAGACCCCGAGAAGCTGCTGAAGGCCAAGAGCCTTTTCGAATATGCGACGTATGCGACTGGCCGGCAGAATGTTGCGTTCATGGATGTCAAATTGACTCTAAAGAAGCGTTTCAACCCGGTCATGACCTTCATAGAGACTGCTTTGAGCTTCTTTTTCGACAGCTTTGGCGCTCCCGAGGATTCCGTTGAAGCCGTCATCTACCCCTTCGATGGTAAAGAGGCTCAGATAGTCCCTGCTCTTCCGGGTGCCGCCGAGCTAAGAAGCAAGGATTCTAAGAGCACCTTCGATGGGTTTGTTTGGGCTGTTGTCAACAAGGACAAGATGAAGCAGCTCCGGGAAGAGCGATATGATTTATCAATCACCTTCACCAAGGATAACTCAAAGTTACCTATTTGGGCAACCGTCATGAGCGAGAGCGCTGAGATCACCGAGACCCTTCTTACCAACGAACTTGCCTCGGCCATCAAGAAGGCCGGCGATTTATTCGACTACATTATCATCAGCGACCAACCCGTCGACAAGCCCACGAAGTAAGTACTTATATTCTAGGCTATGGGGAATCAGCACATAACCCTGAAGTAATTAACTACCAAGGATGGTTGCTAAACAAGATATATAGGATGGACGAGACGGTTCCGCGCAAGCGCCTCTACCTGCGATACCGACTTCCATCGTCCAACAACTACGACGACCTCGCCCCGCTTCTTTCCTATTTCGTGCGGATTTCTGATCACCTAGCATCTTCCGCTCATTTCCGACCGGAGGTCATCCGAAAGGTCAGGGCCGTTCGAGATGAGAATATCAAGCAAATTCAGAAGGTCGCTGAGGAAGAGAAAGCCGAAGAGAGACAAGCCGAGCGTGACAGGGCTAAGAAGGCGAAGCGCGACGCCGAGCTAAACGCCCTAGACGCCAAGGCGCAGAAGAAGTACCTCGAGAGGGAGAGGGAAAAGGAGTTGCGCAAGTCCTCAAAGAAGCAGACGGTCCGAGCCTAAGTGCTTTGTACCAAGGCGGCTCTTGAATATTTCTCGTGGATACTTTCTAAGGGACGGGGATGAACGGCAGACGAAGGGATGACTAATGGTGAACAAGGTCTCAAAAGTGGCATCTTGCGACGTTTGACTTGTATTATCTACTAGGTAGGTAGTAAAAAAGGGAGGGGCAGTGTCGGAAACATGCATCTTAGGCGTACGTCCGGCTCTGAAAATAATTGTATGATATTCGTTTGTTAATGATGTCTGTTGTCTGTTGCTTGCCTGCTACTCTAAGGGAAAGTTGCTCTCAAGTTATATAACGCTCGACCATGAAAATTACCTAACATGTTTGTTCCTGCTTCATTCGATCCACGAGGTCTAAGAGCTAGTGCTCTCCTTGGCCAATATATTCTCTACGCGCTTGACTTTGTCCTGTGCTGTCTGCTTCTTGTCCGTCCTAATAGGAGAGATAACACGCATCATTGGTTAGTCATTGTTGCTCGCTCTTAACCATCACAGCCTCCAACCGAAAAGAAAACGGGATACCATCGGCTTCTGGATACGTGGTGGATGGGCGGGTGGGGAGGTGCTTTTTAATAAATAAAGAGGAAGGCTTAAATACAACTTACCTTGTGCCGACTCTCATCGAAGATTGAACTCGGACAACCCCTTTGGCATGTACGACGCTGTGGGCTTGCCCGATAACTTTCATGACCTCGTCCCATGATCCCTCTGGAAGTATGAGAGTGAGTAGAATAATTCGAGATAGCAGTATAAACGAGTAATTGGTAATGGGAAACCAGATCTTGCCGGAACGAGGTCAAACAAGGAGTCACTCTCTCATCGTCATGTAACCACATTCATAAGCAACCTCACAGCACCCCCATCTTGAAGCACGCAGAACGAAATAGGTATAATATGAACAACACACAAGGTAAATAAGACGCGAGGACCAAGGAAAAAGAGAAACCAACCAACGGTAGTTCCGGCGGAATGCATAGTGTACGTCAACCCGCTCGCCTTGAGCAGCCTCTGAACCTCGGCCACTTCCTCCGCTACCGAAATGTTGCCGGTGCCGACCTATACGTGTGTAGGTGTGTATTAGCTTACATACCTGTCTAGCTAGTTAAACAGCAAAGAAATCCACGATATCTAGATACGGAGGCCGGGAAGGAAGAAGCTGCCAGCTCACGGGAATCAGACAGAAGTCGGCGTAGCACCGTTCCGGCGTTGCGATGTGCGAGTATTCCATGGTCGTTAGGAAATTGTTTAAGAAATCTGAGGTGCTGTTTTGGTTGATAGTAAGCTTCGTATTGCTGGAATGATCAATTAATCTAAGAGGCTATCGTCTATTACAAATGCTTGATATATGATCAGAGAATAGGACCATATGAAGTTGTAAGGTATATGAAGGTCTTAAGCAGAGAATGGTGTAAAGAGTTCGACTAAATAAAATCGCCCCGCAAATTACTTAACTACCTCGGATATATGCTTATACTTATTTATCGTACAATGCGAGGGAAAAGGCTATCTAGACAACGTGAAATATGTCAAAAATAGGGGTGCTTCATTATATCTTAGGATGCAAATATTATATACAATATCATTCCCTCTGTCAACATAACTTCCAATGGTAACGTGCCTAGGTATGCATGATACGATGCTGCGCGCGAATAAATAAAAGAACTCCTCAGACTTGATCACAATGCTAGCGCGCTTTGATGGTATCACTAATATGATGACGACGACGATGATATGATGTGGTGCCAAACAGTAGAAACGGCAAAAGTTCTCCCAACATCACTCCCCTTAAACTCGTAGTGATCTCGACCTTTCCTACGATTCATAATCCGCTACTTTCTGACCGATCAGTTCAAATAAGAGGTGGTCGTGGTACGACGCGTACGAACATGATCGCTCATCATAAGACACGGCAATCGGAAAGGGTCCTAGAGGCATTGGGAAAATGCGTCAGTATTCAAGGCCCGACCTGTAGCGACTTAGCCTCAGGACAACTTCTTCCATGATCTGTGCAAGTAAACGAGCATCCTACCCGTTGTGTTTCGGCTCTTGCTAGGTAATAGGGAAGTGTAGGGGAAGAAGATCGATTACTAACCATCTGCTAGACTCCCATTCTATAATCCACCGGCAACACATCTTCAACCGTTCACGTACGCTAGAAGTACCCAACAACCTATACTTTTCTTCGTCCTTAACTGGCAAGATACTGGCAAACCACCAGGGGAAGATTGCCGGATCTGTTGGACATTCACCGTATATGGCCAAGACTCGGGCCGTAAGCCAAGCGACGCTCTGCGCCCGCATCCTTCTAACAAAGTCGACGCCAAATTGAACTAGCTCCCTAGTCGACATCGTCTCTAGATCATCTAGTGATACGGATACTGCACGAGAGCGAGCAGGTACAGCTTGTTCTGGATGCGCTGGGTCTGGACTTGGCGGTGAAGTAACTGGATCTCGTATGCCACGGGCACGCATCGTTTCTGATGCTTCTATGGCTTCCTCTTCCGCCAGGCTGATATCGTCTATCTTCTCAATGTTCCCTACAATATATCCATCTAACCACCCGTGACCCGTGACCCGGAAGCGAGAAACACCGACCGTTTCCAAAAGACTCCGCCCATCTGGGAAAAATTCAATGTTGACAATACGGAGTAAGGTTCCAAGCTCCATAAAGTCAGAACCGTCGGGAGTGCGAGACGATTTATGGAGCACCATCCCAAACGTCCGATCGTTGTCCATTGCCCGGCGGATCATCAACCGATATCGCGGCTCAAAAACATGCAGGAAAGTTGGCATACGCGGAAACGAGAGCGTACAGACGAAGAGCGCAGTATCAAACCCGCCGTGATTGACCTGTTGTTCAAGCCTATAAGCTTGCGAGCGGAGCGCCACCAGATCGGCCCAAAACCCGTTGATAATCTTACAGAGCCGTTCATTTGACGGGTAAGACTGCTGGTTAACCTGAGCTTGTATCGACAAGTTACGCCTGCATATCGGGCAAAGATCTGAGTGATCTAGAATGCGATGAAGGCAACCTCGGCAAAACGTGTGTCCACAGGTCGTCGTTAACGGATCTAAGAACAACGCGTAACAGACTTGGCAGTCCATTTCTGTCCTAACAGACTCCTTCAAGCGTGCTAGCACGGCTGTGTCTACCTGCGTGACCGCATCGTCACCTGCACCCACGGAAGAGTAGGAAACCTCGCACCCATAATCCAATTTTCCGAGTTCCGCCAGTGAATAAGTCGCTATGATATGACCTCCCCTCAGCACATTAGGCTCGCTCTTCTTCTTCGCGAGAGACGGAACCCCGGCAATATCCCACTGATTTCGCACAGCAATAAGTGTGGAAACACTGGATAGCCCTGTGTCATCATGATATTGCTCAATGATCGTCTCAAAAATGGCCAAGGCTTTATTTAAGGTGACATCGACAGCGCAGTCCCCGAGAGCATGCTCTTTTTTGCAGTCGCCGAAAGGGCATTGGAATCCACGAAGTCGATTAGCGGTTGCTGGCCAAGAAATATTAGTTCGTATGTGTGTCTGAGGCACGCACTGCCTGCAGAGGCTATGTCCACATGGTAAGGTCGTCGGTTCGCGTAGAATTTTCGAGCATACTTGACATTGAACGAGCCGGATTATCTCTCTGACGTCTCTGACGGCGTTGAGGAGCAATCCGGAAGCGACCGAAGGATGCTCGGTACCGGCAGGGTTAGGAGCTACACCATCTTCCACCCCGTCACGAGATTCAGAGGTCGGGCTATCGGAGGAACTAGACGAAGGCAAATTTGATGGGGTCGGGTTGGTATGTATGGAGGACATGAAAGTGGAGTTGTCAACTACGATGCCGAGGGTGAATGAATATGCCGGGTATCCTATCTTGAAAGCAGGTGTAAAGAAAACATGTATTTCGAGGGCTCGGATGCGCTTGGCCTAGTTACATATACCCGCAGCGTAATGAGAATCAAAATAAACATAAAACCAGCGACTTTGGTGAAATCAAGCGTGCAGGCCTATCGTGTGCTGGACTGCGATGATTGAAGGGGGAGTTGAGGATCGAGCGTTTAATTACAAAGCATGAATATGAGTAACTTTTGTCGGTATATCTCTACTCGTAGAGAGGATCCAGTATAATTCCGATCCGGATGGAGAACAGAATATGGGGGCTTTACAGAGTATCCTTGCGAAATTCATACGAAGAGAATTTAATGGGTTAATAAGGCTTGGTGGTGATCTTGGTGGTGATCTTGTTGGTGAGAGGAAGGGTTGAGAGGGGGGAGAGACGAGAGAGTGATGAGAGATACGGAAGACGCCTAATAGCGCTGCGATTTAGAAACGAGGTTAAGGGAGCGACGGTATATACAAGACCTGTACCTGTACCATGTTGTGTGTTAAAGGAATATAGAAGTCATCATACATTTTTTTAGGATCCAGAATTGGTTGACGGCCAAGGACAGAAGCGGACTAAGGGCGACAGAAGTACAGAAGTTGAAGTCGGACGAGGGTCTGGGGAAGATGAAAGTCCTGACGTCGTAGGGGGGGTACTTCGCACTTTCAATATCCATCAAAGACTTATATTCTATTACGTGATTGGTTGGTTGGAGAACTGATGATCTCGATGAGACAATCAGGTCATAGTACAGTTGTACCTACCTCTGCTAAGTGACAGTACCTAACCCACAAAGGTAAAGCCCACTTCGTTTAGCGTACCTAGAGACTCAGCTGGAAATCGCGACCACTTGTGAGAGTTTGCGATATAGTAATGCTATTGTCTATGCGAATCATAATGGACTTGATGAAGAAGTATAAGTACATGGTAATTACCAGAACGCTGTTTGCACGTTGGACTTTTCGATGAATTAAGGAGAGCTTATCACGAGCGGCATTGTTCAACACATGCGCTTGAGAGTGATTTGTAACATTCACATGTATGATGCGCAAGCTTTGGTTCCTTACTATAAATAAATTAAACAAAAGTGGGAAGACAAGCACACACTTCCATAACATGGATGAATATATACATATGCGAGTACCTAGTAGGTATCTCCCGTATCACAAGACACCTAACAAAAGGTTCCATCTGGTTGGGATTTCATTCCCGTATCTCGACCATCATTACGTTTACATCCCGACATTCCTGACCTCTCATAACAACCTTGATTACCCGAATAGGCAATCTTGAGGCTGTTTTTTTAGTGACAGGGCGCTGCCCGATCTCAACATGACACTGTTTCGTCTGGATATCGGCGCTATCACCTACCTACACTAATAGTCCCTGTTTACTTCTTCAGGCAAGACTCGACGTTTTTTCTTTGTATCGTAGCTATTTCATGACAGGCACATCCAATCTATCCTATCGTCTTTCGGCCAATGGCATTTCAACTTCGTACATCTGACCAGGTAAGCCAATAGCAATGCTGGCAATACCGCTCCATTAACTTTTACAAAGTGGCTTAACCCAGCTGGCATCGTGTCAGCCCGTCACCTCCGAGACTTTAGTTTACTTAGTAGGAACTTATCCGGAGCCGAGCTGGTCATTCTCCGGATCACGGGTGGCTTCATCCCGCCCCTATCACTACCTACCTTACGTAGCCATTCGGTGTATGACGCGAACATATATATGAAGCTTCATCACAGAAGCCTTCGACATATTTTAACATGAGAAAATTTACGCCTAAATTAACTGCAACAATAATATTATAAGTTTAAGATCTCTATGGTTATCTGATAGTAAGCCATCCAAATATCATAGAAGATACTCATTTGAATAGAGTCCCCGGACAGTCTATGCCTAACGAATACCATAGTCACAGTAAATACCACTTATCCCCAAACATGCCCCTGTGGAATATAGTTATACATATTCGGTGTTCCAAAGATTATGTCCATACCATCTAGGCCATTTCTTGCTCTTTTCTCCTACCCAGATACCGCGTCCCCATCCCTAATATAAGCCTAGATCCTTAAGCTTCCTGGTTATGCCCATAGACCGTCCCAAGGTAATATAACACAGTATCGAGCACCCCGAGCATCTGACTATAAACACAAATTATGTCGATCCAACTCAATCACTTTTTATAGAATAACACTTATCCCTTCAACGCTGCAAAATTTTCCCTTTTCCTTTTATGATGTACGATGTTTACTCTTCAGTTCTCCTTCATCACGGTTACACAATTAGACAATGTCTCCTACTAGCATACCGTATGGTTACACTTTGTGTCACCGGAACAGCCTATTATCATTCATTACCGCCGCTCAGCCCATCTGCCCCTCGTGGCGGTGCCCCGGTTAAGTGCGATCCAGCGGCCGATATTCCCAAAGCATACGCAGCAGCAGAACAGGATACTCATCATAAAAATAACCGTGCCGAACTTCTCTTGGGTAATCGTCAACCCGCCAAATGAGACCAACTCCCGTGGCGGCTGCTGCTGCTGGGAAAAACTGCTAGTCGTATTATCGTACTGTGCGTCGTACCCAGGAAATATGGAGGCTGACGGGTTCGTTGGGGCTGGAACCATGTCCGGCTTTAATCCCATTAACACCATAGCCCCGCCTATCCCGACGGTGGTTGATAGGAGGAAGCCGGGCATCGAGCGGTCAATTAGGAACCACAGCACTGGATTTACGAGAGCCAGCGTGAGTGAGACTTGCAAAGTCGAGTCCCACGGCAGCTTTCTCTATGCGCATTATTAGTAAAAGCTACCCTAATGCCATGCGACGCTGTGCTTCCTTACGTCTGGGTGCAGGGTCGACTTACAATGGCAAAGGCGATCCCGACAAAAGCCCCAATGCCTCTTACCGCAAGCGCCCAGTCGCTGGACGAAGCAGACTCCTTCTCAGCGATGTCACTACCCATCCCATGGTCTGCGGCGGACTCGACGACCACTTCGTCACCCCCAATAACTCCCTCCCACAAGCCGTCGATCCATGGTAACAAACTACCCATCACAACTGCGGACACGCCCCAAAACGCCAAGCCTCCCCAATCGTAGCCCTTATGTGTACCCTTGAGTGCGCCGTTGATCTGAAAAGCCCCGGTGGCTTGCCGCCTGTCCCTCAGCTGAGCGACCAGCATCCCGTATAGCACGCCCAGACCGAATAGAAATAGGCCTCGTGAGCCTAGGTACAATGCACGCTGGGAGACAGACAATGGTTGTGGTCGTATCGTTGTATGCAGGGATGATCGTCTCCGAGTTGGCTGTGCTCTCTCCTTCTGTAGCTCGTAGTGCGGGCTGTCAACCTTCACGCCCTTGGCGGGCGTCTCGGCACCGGTGCCCCAGGGTGTACCTGGCTCATCCACGCCCAAGTAATTGAGCTTATCCTTACTGAAGTTCGCTTGATTGTAGATGCCCATCAGTGTCGAACCTGTTATGTCGAGCGCGGACTGGGCGCGGCTAATCGAAGCGGAATCGGGTACGGAGCCGTTGTTTCTTCGGTCGAGGAGGCGAGAGTTTAGAACGTCTAGATTTAGCGAAGAGCCATGTTCTGAATTGGTAGGAGGGATGAACGGTTCATCCTCCGGGGGAGTAGGCTCCCTGCGATACAAGTCGAATGGTCGGCGAGGAATGGGCCGTAATAAAGGAGGACCGCTGTCTCCTTGAAATTCGGACATGGCAAAGGCCAGGTGATAATAGATATCAAACGCTCGTTATATACGATATAGGTAGTATTTAGAAACCAAGTGGTATGTAAAGAACGGAGAGCAGAGTTGCGAAACATATAACTAAGCACCGTCTATCTTCTGAATTGGCGACGCGAGTGGAGGGAGGCAAGGAGAAAAGACTTGGGTTTGCCTGTCGTGTGGCCAAGACAAATGATCGTATATAAGGCCAATTGGTTGGCCACAGGCTCGACGAGTATGAGAACCCTATCTAAAGGAGGGATGGATTGTGACTGGATCTTGTTTCACGAAACTCTTTGCATTCCGATCTGGTGGTTGGCCGACGGTTACTTGCTGCGACTAAGCGGTCGTTCTGTATGTGGGCGCCAAGTCGGCAAAATATTTTGAGTTAATACCTTAGATAGGCTCTGGACAATATATGGGGAGGAAATACGACAGGTTGTATGAATTGGGCAAGACAAGAGCACGCAGTGAAAATGATGGGAATACGTAGTAAAGGTTCGAGAATGGTGGAGAGAAGTTGAAACAGAAGAATAATGGGAAGAATAGGGAAGGGGAGGAACTCTGAATCACGGTGATTTGATATTAAGAGAATTGATGAGGAGCGCCTGCCTTTGCTTTGAGAAGGTACACGTAAAGGTACATGCAGCATCTAACCTTGAAAGTATTCTAGGTATTGATTGGCAGTGGCACATGCTAATTTTGGCTTCCCCGCACTTAGGAAATGCAGGTGCTCCGCGCAGTATCCGCGTTACGGCGGAGATGCAACACCGTAGATTTATGAATGAGCATATGTAGATATACTTAAGCACCCAGGTATCTCTAGGTACCTTATCCTTCAATATTGCAGCATCTGCAGCATGTGCCTTCAACGTTGTTGAGCTCAGATGTCTCCAATTTTGGTAAGTTTTATACTACCAAGTCGGCAAGAGGTAATACCGAATGCAGTCGTCTTTTAGACATTTCAATGTTGTCTCCATTGCACTTGCTAATTGCCATTTTCCCATTCGCATAAGTATATAGTAGGTAGATTGGGCCAGCTGTTCCTCCTCGTGATATGCCAATGTAGTACCTGATCTGTCTTTACTCCAAAAGCCACATGAAAAGCGTTATATCTGTACTACTAGGTAACGTTGGAATTCGATATTGGTTATTCGCTGTTGACTGCTGCTCTAGACCGTGCATGCCGCGAGTTTCTAGTCTAGACCCCTTCCGGGGAACGGTAGGGCATCAGGGTCTTTACTCTCTCGTTAAAAATCGTTAGCGAATTAGCGAACCCGAAGTTAAAGTTTCTGGTTCGGCTTGGAATCACATGCTCCGTCCATCGTGACGCCTTCAGCGCCTTTCAAGGCTGTCACACTGTAACACCTGCAGCATAAATTGGAACCACTGGTTGGCCGGCTGATGTGCCGGTTGCCCCATATTGCCCACGAATTGCATGGATGCAGCTTTCGTTTTGTGACACCATCGTGCATTTTCTTACTTGCAAATCCTTCCCGTACGGATATCGGGTCTTACGGCAGAACTGGGCGCATGCTTCGTGTACTCCGACCCGAGATATGGCAGATTGGTTCGCCGACACATACCACGTTCATGCAATACATCAAATATAATGCATTCGATGTATTAGCTGACCCAGTTCTCATGTCTAAGCCGAACGTATCCAAGTATCGTGACGCAGAGCTTCAATGTTCATCATTACTACCGGTAACACAGCACGTGTTTTTGCTATGGCGGGAACTTGAGAGTATGCTTGTCGTCCATCACTTATCGTTCGTTCGAGACTTCGACTTTTGCCATCCCCATCATTCTTCGACTTCTGATCTCGTAGACCCATTAAGTGTTACTCATGCCCATAGACTTCATCAATCCTCGTCGTTCTCGTCATTGTTCTCCTCTCCGGACGTCTCTTCCAACTCATCCTCACTCTCCTCTACACCTTCTGGTCGGGGTATCATTGTAAACGCCTCCACGCACGTTATCCTGTTTTGAGTCTCGTAGGTGCCCAATAACTTGCCTACTGTCGGTACAATTTTTGAATTCCTCGCCTCCCTCAACTCCTCGACGCCGAGCTTGAAGACACGAACTTTGCCATCGCTGCTACCGGCCGCTATAATTAATCCGTCCTCTCCACCTTTCCCGGAGATCCTATTTATAGAGAAATCCTTGATTCGTCCCAAGACCCCGGCGTCTTTCCCACCAATCTGTGCGATCAATTTGGCCATGGGTAGTGATATTTTCCCTCTCTCCTCTGTAGATGTACTTGGGATTAAATCCTCATTTTTGGTAGACAAGAACAATATTCTCCCGTCCTCCGTCGAAATGGCGAGCAGTGACGAATCGTTCGCTGCGTCTATCGTAACGTAGTTGAGTTCGTGTATCTTCCTCCTCGGGTCTGGCATAACCCTACACTTCGGCGTACTGTCCATGCCGAACACCAAGGCGTCTTTGTCGAACCCAACACAAAATTCGTCGCCGTCTTCGGTGCTGCCCCATACCACCTTCCTACCTTCCCCTGAAGAATGCTTCCCTTCTCCTACACTTTGCAGCATGTCCCGACTGAAATTGAGCACACCGGCCTTCTTTGCCGTCATTAAATTCCACAGTCTCATACATCGCTCGCCTCTACTAACGCTGATCATGAGTTTCATGCTAGGGTGGACGGCGAAATCGTTAACACCGGCAGGCGTGGCACCCAGAGGCGCCGTGTCGCCGCTTGGCCGGCCTTGGGGTTTCGGTATAGGAGTCTTGATAGATGAAAGTAACGACCAATCCCTAGTCCTAGTGACAGCTATAGTAGAATCTTCCGAGGCAGAGATGAGCTTGGATTTTGTAGGAAAGGACAACCTCGTGACCGTAGAGGAATGGTGTAGTAGGGTGCCTATCTCCCGATTCCTCGGATTCTCTAGGATCTTTCGAGGTGCGGCGGAGGACAAGGCGTCTTGTTGCTTGCGGCTGGGAGGGTGCGCCGAGATGTTGTATACGTTGATCCGTTCATCGCTGCTGCCCGAAGCCAGCATAACTTTCTGTAGTTTGCCAGGCTCTGGCGCTGAGGGGGGCGATAGCGCTAGACATCGTATCGCAGAGTTGTGCGCATTGAAGAGGAAAGTGTCTGCGAATTCGACTTGATCATCAGCCGATATTGTGGCGGTCAATCCGTGAAGAATCCTATCATAAGATCCCGTAACAACTTGGATAGTTACTGGAAAAGAGCTTTCTGCGACTGCGGTTGTTGATGGCTTGGATGTTTTGGCTTTTTTTGCAATAACCGACTTCTTTTCCGGGGCTTCATTAGGGGCGCCATCTGCCCGCTTGCGTTTGCCCATTCTGTGGTTATATCAAGTAGACTGCTGTTGTTGCGTTGCACAGGAAAATTTGGCGTCTTGGATGGTCAAAATTGTAAGAATCGTTTTGACAAAGTCCAGGGAAGAAAAAATAAAGTGGACACCGGGTGCTAAGTGGGGCATTTGCTGTTGGTTAAAGTTCCGGACCCCGACTCTACCAAGGTACATTTGACCTTACTGGGGGGACTCAGGAGACTGTAGAAGACGAGTATGGATACCTGCGAAAAATGGAAGACGCGTGCAATATGAATTACCTACATAATCAGAGGTTATTTGGAACATCTTCACATAGGTACCTAGATATAACAGGGGCCTGCACACTTTTTCTATGCAAGTATTATTTTTTTTCATACGTAAAAGCTGTCTGCAAAGGAGCACGTTGCTACCAAAAACAGCACATATTTACAAGACACCAGGTTCGACCGTTCGACCGTTAGACCAGTTGACCTCTGTTAGGGGTGATTGTAGCCGCATCCCGCAGGCTAGGTTTGTAAGGTGGTCTTAATTTCAGCCATAAGCCTTTCTTCCTCCAGACTAGCAGTAGATATGTCTCACCTCGACTGCAAGCATCCTTCCAAAAGGAAGAATCCGCCCCATTCCGCGTCTAAGGGTCCCATTATAGGTTCGTAAGCTGCAAGGGAATATTTCCGGGGGGGGGGGGGGGGGGGGTTGTATTTGGCAGGCGGGAACAGTTGACGAGGCAGCTGGTTAGATTCGCATATCCTAGGGCGGAGCCCGTGGCTGTAGGGCCCTATTTCGGTAGTGATGGCGTGGGCGTTGCACTTCCGCTCGAATTGCGCTGGTGCTGTTGAGCACCCTGCTGGGCCTGTGCCTGCTGTGCTTGCGCTGCAGCCGCGGCCGCGGCCTGTTGTTGTTGCTGGGCTCGTAAGAGCTGGGCGTACTGATGTGGTCCGTTAGCGGCGGCAGCATGTCCCGACCCTCCAGCCGCAGCGTTCATCGCCGATTGCGCAAAATTATGGTTGTTGTGACGGGTGTTCAACAGCTGCCTTGCCATGTCACGAACAACGTCCTGCGTCATATTAGGATGTGCTTGTCTAATATGAGTTTCGATACTCTGAAGTTGTGAGACGTATGTCTGATGCGTCTGGTGTGTCTGTTGTGGAATTGTTGTATTTGGTCGAGGCGATCCTGCTTGGGATGTCATAGCATGGCCTGGACCTGGAGGAGTTGACATCCCTGATCCGTTCGCAGAGGTAAACGAAGCCACCATCGCCTGTGCTTGAGCATTGCTGAGATAGCTCTTCTGGTTTATTCCGTTCATAGCGGCGGCTCTCATGGCAGGTGGCGAGCTTTGCAAAGGCATGCTTCCTTGTGAATTCGGGTGAGACTGTTGTTGGTTCTGTTGTTGGTGTTGATGCTGATGCTGCTGCTGCTGTTGCTGCTGCTGCTGTCGCATCTGAACAGAGCGGCGCTGCTGCTCGGATATTTGCTGCGCTTGTATTAACAGTTGAAGATCTGGCTGGGTAGTAGGCATCGCCATTCTTGGCTGGCCATTTACGGAAGGCATTTGCACCTGAGAGGTACCATTCATTTGCATCGGAGGGACGAGTCCACCACCCATGTGGTTAGGAGTTCCTGTGCCATTGGGGGTATGCATCGGCATTCGTGGACGTCCTTGGGCATTGATCGAGATCTGGTTGGGAGCATTGACGCGAGCTATGCCTGCATGAGGATGGGAGGCCGCCATCTGAGGATTATTCTGCGAGAGCTGGTTCGCATTCTGGGCAGCTGCCAGTTGTGCAACTTGCCCTTGCTGTGCTCTTTGTATAGCAGCCTAATTATAATGGTTAATATTATTTGCTTAATTATGGGAGAAGGAAAGCTTCATACCCTGCGCTGAGCCTCATGGCGCTGCTGTTGAGCCATCCTTTCGGCCAGTCTTTCGGCCATAGCTTGATCCCGTTCGAATCGCATGATACTATACTCTCTTGGTGTTTTCGTCGGCGCTCTCGGTTGGGGCGTCTCGTTCGTCTTTCTCATCGCCGCAAGTGAAGCATTATGTTGCTGCTTTTGTAAAGCGGTCTCTCGTTTCTTCGCAAGCTTCCTCATTGCATCTATCATCGTCAGGTGCTTTTGGTTACGCCGTCGCTCGACCTTTAGCGGGACGTTGTATCGACGTTTAGGGAGAGGTGTGACTGGACCGTTGGAGCCAGCCTGTTGCTGTTGCTGTGCCTGCTGTGCCTGCTGCTGCTGATGCTGCCGAATAACTTGCTGTGACGCCTCAATCCTACCTTGCCATAACTTGAAGTACTGTGTCTTCTGCATATCATGGGGGAGTCCCTCGAGCATGACCCAGCGTTCAAAACATTCCCACGGCGTTCGTCTCTCGGCCCCGGAGTTGAACATAGATCTGGAGGTGAGAATGCTGGATATTAGAGACCAATTATACGAATATTCGCGCACCAGACCTTTAAGTTCATCATCCTCTGCTTGTATCCACTGAGAAGGACTACGAGACTCGTAAAATGACTGGAAGGGCATGGTGTGCTCGTTAGGTGGACGGAATTGGTGCCCAGCATGTAGCCTATCCCTAAAGCTCTTGTTTTCTGGCCGAAATAACGCCACATGGGCGTTCAGTGGCTCTAGCCGAGGTTGGCTACCACCAAACTGGTCGAAAACTACTTCATCGTCCTCGTCATCTTCTTGCGCATAGTTATATCGACTTCGCTTTTTCGGAGGCTCCGTTGGCGTGAGTTCCATTCGACCCTCTACAAATCTGCTCAGCGGCAACGCAGGCCGCCTCCATGAAGCATCGGGGTCGTATTCGGGCGCAGTAATATCAAACTTCGGTACTTCTAGGGGTGACCCGTACATTGGTAGCTGTTCGAGGAGACGATCCGCACTGGCTGACTGGTGAAGTGCAAAGACCACATCATCGCTTTCTAGAGCGAAAATGGCTGATGGCGCTATTGTATCAATGATACCATCCTGAGGCTCATCGTCCGGCTCCATAGGCGAGTCTGATTCTGCCGATGCTATAAGATCTGGCGTAGGCTGATTTTCTGGATCCTGTATATGATTGAAGCCAGCCGTGACCTCTCTGGAATCCGCGGGGGCGAATGGAGGAATAATGGCATTCACCTGCATGACCTTACGATCTTCCATCGAAGAGGAAACCCATTCGGCGCAGGCATAGGCCATATTTCGAGCAGCTGCCATCTTCCACTTTCGTTCTTCGCGAAAGTCTGTCCTCATCCATTTCATCTCCTTGAGCAAAACATCCCAATGGCAAGGTTGGCGCGTGGGCTCGGGACAGCGTTTTGGTTGGCGCAGAGACCATTTATTGTGATGCTGCAAGTGATAAACTCTCTTAAGGACCTTACAAGCTTGGTTGTCGAATATATGCGTGTAAGAGTCTGGAGTGGACAACGTTTTGTGAGCCTGATGCAAAATCTGATCTAGAGGTCTCATCCACTTTGAGTTGGAAGTGAAGGCCTGCACAAACAGAGGGGTGAAGTAGTCGTCGCTAGCCATCTGACCAGCACCCGAACAGCTCTGGACTAGAGCTTTGCCTGAATCCATGGCACCTTTCGACTGCTTACCAAAGACGACCATAGATTGATTACTCTTCCCCTGAAGCTTGGACCTCTGGACCTCTGAGCGCTTCCTTGAAGATTGCGAACCTGGAATTACAGAGGTTGTGCGGCCAGACTCGGCATCATCCAATAGCTTTGGCGGTGCACTGAGAATTTCAGACACTGGCTTCTGCCGAGCAACTCCTGTAGGGCTACTCGTTCGTCTATGATCTGGGCCAAGTTGTGTTGGTGAGCGGCTGATCTCCTGGGCGACCTGTGTCTCCTGAGATTCTTTTACTTCTGCGGGAGTTTCTGGGGTAACTTTAAAAGGACCATTAGACACCACGGGAGCCACCAAACTTTCTTTCTGCGTAGTTTCGCCCTGGACGGAATTCTGGGCAACATTGCCATTAAAGCTGGGTGTTTCTTTGCGGAAATCAGAATCAGTCTGCTGCTGATCACTCTTTACATGCGGCATCGCAAGACCCCGGCCGTTATCACCAGTAGGCATTGAATGTAGCGGAGGCTGTGGAGGCTGTGGAGGCCGTGGAAGTTGTTGCAGGCTGGTAGGGATGCTACCCGCACGCTGTTGAGCATCTGCTGCTACATTATTTTCGGGCGCGGGAACGCATATTGCAGACGAGGCTGTCTTTGGTGGATGCGTCGGCGTATCTACAGCAGCATTCGTGCCATTAATTGGTGTCTTCACTACGTTGTGTGTCGGCTGCGATATCGGTTGCATCCTAACCTTATCCGCCGGAATGCTTTCGGATGTTCCAGCCACGGTCGGTCCAGAAAGCGTTCCATTCTGCGAACTTTGTCTCATCGACGCCATGTCTTTCATTCCCATCGAATTAGTCTCCTCGCTCGCCGCAAATGGCACTATCTTGCCAGTTGAACTTTTATTACTTGTCACATCGGCGGCGACTTGAGCTGCCGCCGTATTAGAAGAAACCGATGATACGCCATCAATAGCACGGCTTGTGTCTGGTAGAGGGACTGGTTGCACACCAGAAACAATCTCCGTAGATTTAATGACTGGAGTTACGTCAATCTCCATGGGCTCTCCTTCACGTAAATCTTGTCGCGGCGCATTTACGGGCTCATCAACCTGGCTCAACCGTCGTTGTTTGTTGGCTAGAGGTTGACTGACCTGCGTCTGCGGCAAACCAGACAGTGCCGTGGGCAGGCTCACTGGGTACTTAGGTGTCCCATTAGGCTGATCGCCTGTAGGTAGGCTGGCCTGCTTGACGGTGGTGGTAGATCGGAACTGCTGGGATTGATCATTCGATACGGCAGGAACGGCAGGAGTATCTGGACGAATAGATTGATTTGCAGGTTGAGTAGAAGGCCATGATGCTTGGGGTGACTTCAAGCTATGCTCAGGACCTGGGTAAGTAGTGGGCGAGACCGTAGAAACAGTATCGGTCTTGCCATCGTCAATCCCTTGTCGCGGTGGTGCAGAGGAGGATGGCAAGGGTACGGGGGATCGTGAGATAGAACTGGCATCCTTTTTCTTATTGACGATAGGTGAAGGTGGATGAGAGTTCTCGTTTGGACCAAAGCTTCCTCCTGGTCTAGGGGGTTGGATGTATTCAGACCGAGTTCGTGGACGTGCAGGAATGTTTAACTCGTTCAGTTTCCTTCCTCTAAATTGATGATTAGCAAATAAGAAGCTATCGTGAATTTGCAATAACACTGTAAAACGCGACCGACGCGATCAACGCGACTTGACACTCCCCGGAAATGCAAAGAGGGGGAAGCATCAACATACTGCAAGATGTCGGACCCTTCAAGAAAATGTGATTCGGCAGGGTTGGTCGGCGGCGCGTCTGGATCGGCGAAGCTTCGTTGAGGGAGGCCATCCGCACTCGTAGCGACGGCATACAAAACACACAGCTTCCTTTTCCTTGACCGTGCGATCGCACTAAAAATATTTATATTGTCAGAATCGGATCAATTAGCTCTACCTCATGAATATAATTTCTCACCTGCATTCTGCCCGCTTTAATTGCAGAAGCTTGGTGCGGTCGCCGGGCACGACCTCAGTCATAGCATCGACCACCGCGACATCCGTTTTACATAAAAACGGATGTCTCTGTAGGCTTAATGAGGTTGTTCGGAACGAAATCAGTCTTTATTAAGGATGAAATCGATGGCGTTGTGGTGCACTAATTGAATTCCGTCGTCCTCCTCGTGAATGGGAATGCGTATTAATTTTTTATCTTTTCCTTAGGGACGATTTCCACCACTATACAGGGTACACAGGGTAGGTACATTTACTGATTTAGTGAATACGGATGCCTGATAGGCTTGGTAGGGAGCAGCTACCACCTAAACCTTCTAGCGTAGTACCTACCTAAGTGACCTGGGCGATTGAAATGAAGGCGCAACCCTGAACCACAGGTTGCTCAGAGCTGCGTACGTTATGTAATCCACGCAATCAGTGGCGTTACTAACTTGCCCCTCCTTCCAGTTAATGGTTTGGTTGGAAGGGAATTTGTACATATCGACTCTATTCCTTCCATACCTACCTACCGGAGGGGTCCCCGTTTTTGGACACTGTTGTTCCATCATAATCAAAGTATACATAGTTACAAAAACGCGGTATCCTGTTCCCAGTATTGCGCCAGTATTTTTAATAAAAATAATGCTAGATGCTTAAGATAATAACTTCCTACCTATAAATTTACATTCGTTATTATTGCTAATTGCGACCACGATTACTACTTTAATTAAGTGGTTATACAAGACCGTCGTTTTAGTTTAAACTTGATAATTAAACCACAAAATAGCCACTCTTATTGGTTAGGCTGTTAAAAGGACGGTATGATTACCTAATTAGCCATCCTTCCTTAAGTAAAGTCATGAGAACCTCACCTTCCTTTTATATATATATAGTTCTGTCAACACTAGATTGCTCCTAGCAATCCTTACAAATATCCTAACATTGTTTCAAGGCGCTGACAGAGTGACTAAGCCTTAGTAACCTAATAAGGTCGAATAAACAAAGAATTTCAATATTTCTTTCTTGCAACCAGTGGCCAAGTGGTCAACACCTTAGGTAGGATTCAAGTGAATCTACTAAGGTAGCTGGTTCAACCCCCAGTGGGAGTAAAAAAAGGAATTCCAGAGAATAAATACTTCAATTAGAAGGAGCTCCCTTAGGGAGGCAGTTGGCAGCTGCCCCCTTAAGGGGGCCTGCCCTTTTATATAATTTCCCTGGGTCTTGACATAGTGTTGACAGTGCTACCCTGCCTAGCCAGAATTTTGACCTTGCTATAGTTTAAACCCTGGTTAGAGTATTCAGTTTTGACAGAGCAACTAAATCAACACTACGGCTATTTTTTATCATAATATCCCATTGAAATATTGATAATTTTATAAGACTGAAACTGATCTTTTCGGAGAGTCATCTGTTGGCCCTTGGCAAGTGTGTCTACATTATGGTATAACAGTGTCCAAAAATGGGGACCCCTCCCTTAGGTAGGTAGGTACATGATACGTTGAAAGTTCCCTATTATTCCAGAACCGTACCTTAGTACCTATAAATTTCATATTTCGTGGAATGAATTTAATCCCCTAAAGATTTAGCGTTCTAAGGTTCTAGTAGTAGGGAACCCGGCACCCCGGAAGTCAAAGTGAACCTTATCAAGCCGCATTGGTCCGCTGTCTGTGAATGCACAGCCACGATTACTAACAGATTGCCTCCAGTAACTTTCGGTTTAATTATTCTCAAAGCCTCAAGCAATTTATTGAATCCCTACCTAGCGACTGTCGCCACTCAATCTTCGGGGTATCGACATCAGACGACTATCTCTTTGGCAGCTAAATCTTACCAGCCCCTCAACTGCGAAGATGTCAAACCCAGCTCCACGGATAGCGATAAAATTTGGTGCCTCGTCGTCGTCGAAGCCGACTAACGGATTAAAAAGACAGGCCCGTACGCAACCATCTTCGACATTAGGTAAACGCCACCGAGCTCAATCAAACAATCAAAAATTCGATTCCCATTCAGACTCGGACAGCGGCGAAGAAGCTGGCGGTAGACATGAGGCTATAACAACTTTTGGTGGAGAGTCATCCGATTCAGACAATTCTGAAGTTAAGAGACAGAAACTAGGGACGGACAAACCTAGGCGCGGTGTCATACCCTACGTGATCTCTGGTCATGAAGATCGCGACTGGAAGAAGGAACTAAAGGCCCAGGCCCAAGCTCGGGGGACCAAGGAAGTGCGACCTAGCGACCTCAGAGAAACAGCGCCGGCCGATCAAGACAGTCAGATTAAATGGGGTTTGAATACGACGAAGAAATCGATGTCTGGCGATGCCGAACAACCTGACGATGGCCATTCGAGCCGAGAGAAATCTGCACCATCCGATTCCAAGGAAACTTCTCGAGATGCGGGTTCAAAAGTATCCCAGAGCGACGAAGACGACGCCATGGACGCCCTCCTTGGCAAGAAGAGAAAGTCTGCTAAAGACCTCATCATCGAAGGCACGCCAGCGCGTAATACTCCCGAGACTCCTTCCGAGATAGATGTTTACCGCCGTCGAATGGAGGAAGCCGCCGAGGTATCCACCGTCGAAGAATATGATCAGATACCTGAAGGAGAATTTGGGGTTGCTATGCTTCGCGGTATGGGTTGGAACGGTGAACAGCGCGGCAGCAAGCTCAAGGAAGTCAAGAAGCGACCCAACTTGTTAGGTCTTGGCGCGAAGGTCGATGAAGAGATTAGGAAGGGGGAGCTAGCCCAAAAACATGGGCATCGTGAACGAAAGCCCCGTCTAGATGAGTATCGGAGGGACAAAGAAAAGGAAAGGCGAGACCGCGAATCGCGTCATAGTACCAGTTACAAGTCTGAACGCGAGCGCGAACGACGAGACCGCGATTACAGTAATAGTTATAGTCGTCACGATCGAGACCGGACTAGTCAGAGATATTCCGACCGAAGTTCGAGGCGCTGAATATCTTAGTTCGTGCTCAACCAACTCTGACCACTCTAGAAATTCGGGCCCATCGTCTCGCCACCATTTTACTACACCGAATTACGAGCCTTCGCACAATCCATACTTCAAAAATCCTCAGAGTTTCGTGTATACCCGATCTATGCCATCCTAGGCGGGATCGACTCCAGCAGCATGATTTACGACCCTAGGGATTAAGGTGTAAAGTGCTGGGGAAAGTAAGTCCCCTAAGGAGCTCCTAAGCGCATGGCTATTGACATGTAAGTCGCCTTGCTAGAGAATGCAGTTCGTAGTTACTATCAATGCGATGTCTTTACTACATGATATTAGAATTGATGCTAACCTTCGGTCATCAGACATTTCTAAACGAAGGGGTATCAAGTGTTTGTGATACGTTAAATTTGACCATAACCGTACTCCTTATCTACAACGTCAAGGATAACTAACCGCCGCTATAGCTTAGGCTGGACTACGCTTGAAACGATGCTATTCGCGTCCTGCAATACCGAAGAACACAGCTTCTACTCAAGCAGCCTCAACGTTCGTTTACGGTCGATATTCCACCTGAAGTGGTTGTTTCGGCGGGAAGTGGTGTATGCGTTGTTCCCAACCTCTATGCCCATACCGCCGACGGAACCCGGCAAGCATCAACAGTTGAGGTCGGTACCGTGCACCGATATCCCGCTACGTCTCTCCACTATCTGCCTGGGTGTGCATAGGTACATAACTATGTAGTACCTAGAATCTACCTCTCAACTTTATAAGCTGCGTAGCCTACCAGGTCAACAAATATTCCTGCACTCATGCCTATGTAGGGGTAATGGCCATGGGGAATTGGATTACAGCATCATCGCCCTTCTTAGTCATCTAGCTTGGTCATTTCTATACAATTGTTGACCGATCTTGTTGATTAGGATGGACTTCTTGCCAAGAGATTTAGGTATATGTGAGGTGGGTTATATTATCAATTTATCTCCCGCCGCCTTTGCGTCTTTGCGTCGATATAGATAAAACCTCTCCGCGGATCCCGTTGAGGGTTCTATAGTGAACGAGGTGAATATACGTACCTAGTACATATCGAAGCGATTAAACACGTGTATACTACACAGGTAGTGTATGTACCATACATATCGTGAAATACCCATAATGAAGTGAAGGGTTTACTCCTATTCGTCTTCTGAGGCTTATCCACGCATGTTAACACGTGCCGGGTTGTAAGAAATGTCGGTGCCTAGGCGCTAGCGAGGTGGGGTTTTGGCTGCAGACCCACACTAACTACAACGGAACGGCACATTCTAACCCCCTAGTTTAAGGGTCCCAGCCACTCATAGAGGCCAATTGATAGAAAGTTCGGAAGGTTTATCGAATTTGGAGAAGCAGAAGAGCGGCGGTCTGTGAAAGTGGGAAAGCTACGAAAAGAACTAAACCCCCCTTAGAGGGCAAGGCGAATCAACTATCTTCGTCCTTTTTTCCCACAAATTCTTCTCCTAACACTAACTTTCACAAGACAAAGAGAAGTTTCCTGCAAAGTCTGTTCTATCAGAGCTTTGCAAAAACTTCACTATGTCGAAGCCTCATAGTGTCAATGGGAGCGAGTCCGAGTTCGAATTCATCGAAACTCCCAAAGCTCCCACGCCCACTTTCGAGAAGTTTGAGGAGTGCGGTGTACGAACTACGTCGGTAAGTCTGGCCTCAGCCCTCGTCCAGCATTCAATTTTCTCTACTATACAGCTAACGATCCTTTTCTAGTACCCTTCTATCAAGAATGGCCCTCTCCCCGCGGATTCCGCCGGCGCCGAAAGCTTTTCCAACCTCCTCCTCTTCTCCCTGATGGGCGGTGTCCCGCTTTACCTGTCATGGAAAGTCGGGGGTGGCCTGAAGACTGCTATCTTCTTTGCGCTGTTCACGAGCATTCCCATCTTAGCTGGTTTCTGGCTTACCGTCTCCGCCATAAGCCCCCGAAAGAACGAGAAGGTCAAGTATCCCGGACGACCGGTCGAGCACTACCTCACCTTCAAGAGGCAATCTGACAAAGTCAAGTACCATGGCCGAAACAAGATCCCCATGGAGACTTTCTACGAGATGTACTTCGACGGAGATGTCGATTTCAACGGTGATTGCCTTGAAGTCATGGAGTACAGGCATGACTGGGCAAGCTTCCGTTTCACTTGGGGTCTCTGCAAATACTTCCTGTTTGGCATGATGCCCGAGGTTATCATGCATTCGCGAAGCCAGGGTAAGATATCTACCAATGCTCATCACGAGGGTTCGTCTAGCTAACAGGACCAAGATGAGGAACAAGTCCGTGACCACTATGACCGTGGTGATGATTTCTACGGCTGGTTCTTGGGTCCCCGTATGATCTACACTACTGGCGTTATGTCAGACATCAACACGGAGGAGACTCTGGAACAGCTTCAGGACAACAAGCTCGCGATCGTTTGCGAAAAGATCGATCTAAAGGAAGGCGAGAGACTGCTCGACATTGGCTGCGGTTGGGGTACTCTAGCACGATTCGCGAGTGTCAACTATGGTGCCCACGTCACTGGCATCACTCTTGGCCGCAACCAGACCGCCTGGGGTAACAAAGCCCTACGTAATGTCAATATTCCCGAAGAGCAGAGCAAGATTCTCTGCATGGATTATCGCGATATTCCTGTACCGGAAGGTGGATACCACAAGATCACTTGCCTTGAGATGGCCGAGCACGTCGGTGTCCGCAAGTATGGCACTTTCTTAAAGCAGGTCTATGATATGCTCGATGACGATGGTGTATTCTTCCTACAAATCGCTGGCCTTCGAAAGCCATGGCAGTATGAAGATTTGATCTGGGGCTTATTCATGAACAAATACATTTTCCCCGGTGCTGACGCGTCGACTCCTCTGGACTTTTTCGTTGGTGGACTTGAGGGTGCCGGTTTTGAAGTCAAGGGCATAGATACGATTGGAGTGCACTACTCCGCGACTATGTGGCGCTGGTATAGAAATTGGTTGGCCAATCGTGAGAAGGTTGTGGCCAAGTACGGAAAGCGATGGTTCCGCGTAAGTTTTCATGCACAGCTGAGTGCTGAATTAGGTTACTAACAGGATATAACAGATCTGGGAATACTTCCTTGCCGCTTCCACTATCGCTTCCCGACAGGGAACCGCTACTTGCTACCAGATCGTCTTGGTCAAGAACATCAACTCGACCCACCGTATTGAGGGTGTCAAAACCCAGTACGGCTTGTCCGGTGCCCTGAGCACAGCTGCCTCCAAGATAGACTTCAAGGGATGGGCAAAGAAGAATGCCGACCAATTCCCTACCTCGACAGTCCAGTAAGGTGTAGGAAACTTATTTATAGGCGTCTACAATTAGGCAAGTGAGCTGCCCGCAAAGACACGACTTCTAGAGTCTTTCCAGGCAGACCTCAGTCGGATACCTTGACCATGCCTTACAAGGAGGTTGATCACTACTCGAGCAGTGGTCGGACCAGGTGAATGAGAAAAGGGAGTGCAGATGTTAATTTGGTGTAATGGGAGACGAGAAAAGTGTAATAGTCGTGAAAGCAAGAAGTAAGAAGAGAATAAATGCAAAATCGACCTGAAAATGTATGAACATCCATTTCCAAATTGGACGTGCCTGGGTAATATCAGTTGACCAATACTACTTATCTGCCTGCATACTTCCAGGCTGCCAGGTAATTTGTATATCTGTTCCTGTCGCTAATACGTTGCGATACTGATCATGACGCACATTGGTACGTTGGTGTTAGGGATCGTAGTATCTTATGTCCAGTACCTAGTACGGAGAATTAAGGAAGTTGACACAATTATAGCAGTAAATCATAGTGGATGTGTTATGCACGTCAGCACGTGAGACAGCCGCTGAGTTTCTAGTGTAATTGTTCTTAATACCCCCCTGTATCCCCCTAAAATTGGTCCGTGCAATTGGGTCAATATGTACATCAGTATGTACACACTCAAAAACCCGTACGTAAATCGGCACCTCGGGCCTTCCTTCTCGTGGTCAGTGCCAGGCAAGTGGCAGGGTACTGTTTAGGTAAGTTTTTGACCAAATTATGCCAAGCCACTCCTTATCCTATTCGGTTTCCATTTCAAGTTCTATTTGATTTCTAGAGCAGCTTCGTCATCTACAACAACTTCCTTATTCTTCTTATTCTTCTTCAACATATTCATCAAGGAGCTCTGCTCGGTCCTTTGGGGCCTCCTTATCCAGTCCCTACTCTTAGCAAGTTCCTTTGTTGATTTGAATAAGACCTTCTCCTTTTTCTCACCATGTATTCTAATTCCAACTCGTTTATGGGCGCCAACAACCTGCATCCAGGTCAGCAGCAGTATGGCAACTCGTACGGAATGGGAGCTGGTGGCCCAGGGCAGCAGCCTCAACAGCCGCCGGGACAGCAGCCAAGTCCATTCGCGCCGCAACCGACGGGATATGGGCAGGCTCCCTTAACTCAGCAGTATACCGGCTATCCTGGCTCCCAAACCCCTCAAGGCTTACAGCCGCAGATGACCGGAATGCCTCAACAGTCCGCTCTTGTTGTGAACCTACAAACGCCTCAGTTGACGGGGTACGCGGGTGCGGCTGCTGCGCAACAGGGGTTTCAATCGAGCGTTCCGCCAGTGCCACAGATTCCTTCACAATTCCAAAGCCAGTTCAACCAGCAGCAACAACAGCAGCCGCAGCCGCCGCCGCAACAGAATTCGTTTTCCTTACCGACCACACAGATTCCACCTCAGGCCCCAGCCCCGGCGATAAATGCTCAGCCGACAGGCTTCAGCGCCATGGCCGCTTCCTTCAAGACCGGCGGTGCCTCCGATTCCCAACCGAGGGGTCGAAGGGCTGCGAAGCCCACAAGCAAGATCCCGAACATCCGATTATCGTTTATAACCGCTCAAGATCAAGCCAAGTTCGAGACACTGTTTAAGTCAGCCCTAGGTGAGGGTCAGAATACTATGTCTGGAGAGAAGGCTCGAGACCTGTTATTAAGATCAAGATTGGATGGGGATTCTCTATCGCATATCTGGTAAAGTTTCATGCCATCCCTTTCCCATAGACACTTTTCTAATCACGCCTTCACATAGGACGCTTGCAGACACCACTCGATCCGGTGAGCTCCACTTTCCGGAGTTTGCGTTGGCCATGTACCTCTGCAACTTAAAGCTTGTGGGCAAAACCCTCCCAGCCAACTTGCCGGAGAATATCAAGAATGAAGTTTCGAGCATGGTCGATATTATCAATTTCAGTATCGCAGACGATGCGGCCAGTTCAGGAGCTGCAACCAATGCTCCTGATTTTACTAGACAGAATGCCTCTACTCCGCCGACGATACAACATCCTCAACCCATACCGACGAACTCTCAGTTGCTTCAATCGCAGGTAACTGGCTTTCCAAGTCAGCCTACGGGATTCCCCGGCCAGGCAATGCAACCTCAGCCGACTGGATATCTCGGGGGCATGAATAATCCACAACCGACGGGCTACAACGGACCTAGACCTCCTATGCCACCAATGCCTACGGGTTTCCCTGGTGGTTTGTCTCCTGCAAGTGCGGCTCCTCTAAACGCGCAGCCCACTGGGAAACCCGGACAATGGGGCTTGGTCAATGCCCCGGCGTCCGGCCTGCCTAATATCGACGCATTACAAGCCCGAATGATGCCACAAGCAGGCCGTGAACAACAGAATTATACTACTGCTGGCTTGTCCGGTAACGCTGTGATTCCTTGGGCTATTACTAAGGACGAGAAAACTCGTTACGATCAATTGTTCCGCGCATGGGATGGTCTGCACAAGGGTTTTATTGGAGGCGACCAAGCGATCGAGATTTTCGGTCAAAGCGGTCTCGAGAAGACCGATCTTGAGCGTATCTGGACCCTTGCAGATAACGGAAACAAGGGCAAGCTTAACCTCGACGAATTCGCTGTTGCGATGCACTTGATATACAGAAAACTGAACGGTTATCCTGTCCCTAATGTTTTGCCTCCTGAGCTTGTTCCGCCCTCTACGCGCAACCTCACTGAGTCGCTTGGTACCATCAAGTCCATGTTGAGCCAGGAGTCTGACTTCCGCAAGACGTCGGGGGCTGCCTTGCTCCCCCAAAAGACAGGAGTCAGTTACTTAAAAAGCCATTCATTCAAGGGAAATGCTGGCGGATTCGGTGGCGGACGGAAAGACGCTACTGTATTCAAGAATAATGACGACGATGTTGGATACAGATCAAGCGCACGACGCCGGATTGGCAATTCCTCACCACGACCCGAGTCGCCTTCGTCTGTGGCATCTAATGAGGAATTATCCCTTGATCAATTAAGGAAAAAGATTCGAGAGAAACAGGTTCTCCTAGACGCTATGGATTTCAAGGACGAGGCAGCTGCTGAGGAGGATGATATCCTCGATAGGCGCGATCGACGTGAAGCCGAGGAGTTATACCGTCGCATCCGCCGGATCCAGGATGACATCGATAATCACCCCGATGCAGCCTTAGCAAGCGGTGATTCCGAAGCCGAAAGGAGAGCTCTGAAGCGTCAACTACAGAATCTCACCGACAAGATTCCAGAACTAGCTTCTCAAGTCAGGAAAACGGAGAAAGCCATTGCTGATGCCAAGCTTGAACTTTTCCGACTCAGAGACGCGAAGGCTCATCCTGGAAGTGCCTCTAATATTATTGGCACCGGACCAGGTGGATCGATAACCGAGTCGGACCGTCTTAAGGCCAGAGCCAAGGCTATGATGCAACAGAGGACGGCTGCACTAACTGGTAAGAAGGTAGATGTCGCTGGCGACGATGGTGACGCGCAGAAGCGATTAGAGGAAGAGAACCTCAAGGTCAGAACCGAGAAAGAGAACAATGAGCGCATGGTCCGGGATGTAGAAGATAGTGTCCGTGAATTTTCGCGAGGTATCGAAGATAGCCTCAAGGAGGGCGGTCAGAGCTCCGCCAACGAGCACGAGAAACGGAGGTGGGAAGATGCTCTTGGAGTCGAAGATGAGGTTCGAGATTTTATCTTCGATTTGCAACGTTCAAGCCGAGCAGCTCGAATTAGAGCACAAGACCGCAAGGGCGGACGGGCCCCGACTGCTGAAGCCGTTCAGGCAGAGGCACCACCAGCTCGATTTGACAGTCCCGCGTCGGCGACTCGTACCGCCACGCCTCCCACCACATCGTCCCCTGCTCCCAGTGGTGGCTCATATTCATCTTATAAGACCCCAGAAGAGAGAGCGGCGTTTATCAAACAGCAAGCAGAACAACGTATGGCCGAGCGACTTGCAGCCCTTGGTATCAAGGCGCCTTCGAAGCCTGGCGAAACTGCTGCTCAGCGAATGGAACGTGAAAGGGCTGAAAGAACTGCGAAGCTCCGTCAAGCTGAGGAAGAAGATGCGCGACGCGAAGCCGAGCGGCAGGCTAGAATCGCCGAGGAGCAAGGCGCGCCTCCCCCTGCACCCAAGGTAGAAGCTAAGAAACCACCTCCACCACCTTCGAGGAAAGTAGGCAGGAACGAAGATGCTGCAAGGAAGGCTGAGGAGGAAGAGGCTAGTAGGAAAGCTGAGGAAGAACGTCTCTCTAAAGAGCACGAAGAACAACAGCGAGCCACCCAAAAAATGGAGTACGTACATCTTACCGTTCTAAACTTGTTAATCCAGACTAATTTAAAAAATAGGGACGAGGCTAGACAACAGGAAGAGGAGGTCGCTAAGGAACGCGACGCTGCTTCCGCCCGTCTAAAAGCTTTGGAAGAGCAAGTGCGCCAGGGCAAGCTAAAGAAAGAAGAGGAAAAGAAGAGAAAGAAGGCTGCTATGGCCGAAGCCAAAGAGAAGGAGGCGAAGTTGGCCGCCCAGCGTGCCGAGATCGAAGCCGCCCGCCAACGGGAACTCGAGCTGCAGCGACAGCTCGCAGCGATGGAAAAGGAAGAGTCGTCCTCGGATGATGACGAAGGCCCACAGCAGATCACTCCTCAAGCATCTACTCCTACTCTCGGTAGTAGTCAGCTCGGCAGCCAGGAATTAGAACGTAAAGCCACACCCCCTCCTGCTCCTGCTGCGCCTGTAATTTCACCCCCTTCAGTCGTCACTAGCCCGCCGTCCGAAACGGAGAGCCGCAATCCGTACCGCCGGATGTTGTCGCAGTCCTCGGAGTCACCGGCAGCACCCCCCGCTGCGGCACCTGCTGCTCCGGCTCCTGCACCTCCCCCACCGCCACCACCTCAGCCAGAGGTATCTACCAACAACCCGTTCTTCCGGATAACCCAGGAGGCTAAAGCGCCAGCACCATCTCGGAAGAGGCCTGACACGGATGACGAGTGGGGTTCTGGAAGCGAAGAGGACGACGAAGACTCGGACGACGAGCGCCCTGCCGCTGGCGCTGCCCAACTAGCATCGCTCCTCTTCGGTTCCATGGGCCCTCCTCGACCACTATCCGCTACAGGCGACAAGTCCGTCGGCGCTTCACCGGCTGTGGCCTCGCCGCCGTTCAGCCCTCCTCCCGTTGCGGAAGCTGCACCTCCTCCACCTCCTCCGCCAATGCCCGAAGCGAGCCTTGGAGCTCCTCCACCGCCGCCTCCCCCTATGCCTGATTTCGGCGCTCCCGCAGCAGCTCCGCCTCCTCCACCCCCAATTCCAGGCCTGGCCCCTCCACCTCCGCCTCCGCCACCGGCTGCAGGTAACATGCCAAGCGCTCCTAGCGGTGGTAGGCCTGCCGCTCTATTGAACGAGATTCAGCTAGGCAAGTCATTGAAGAAGACGCAAACGAAGGATAGGAGCGGCGCAGGCGTGGCGGGTAGAGTCTTGGATTAAGGCGATAGCGAAACAAGTTTTATTGGAAGGGAGTCTACATGGCACCCCAACCGGGGATGTGGTCTATCGAGAGTCTTGGATGGGTCAGATTGTATGATTGAGTGTTGTCTTACATGTACGGCGTGTTCCGCTAGTTTCCTGCCTTGGCTTATAGCAAGTAGATTTGCTAGCGGCTTACGTTAGAAACATTGATTTCCCCATATGACGAGTAATACCATAACTTATACTCTTGTATTTAATGTATTTCGTTATTAGAAACGTTTATGTTTGCTCTAGCAATGTTAGTATGTTGTAGTTCGTAGTACAATGCTTATTTCGATACTTGGACTTCTGTACATTATCAAAAAGCTAGAGTCTATTTTGCTACAACACTTAGACTATTAACAATATGAATTCATGAAAGTTGAAGATGTTGAATAGCTCCATGAAGCCCAACTTTACTAGATCTTCTAGCTTGGATCTCGATTCGGTTACGCCCGCCAAGCCATTCCGGACTTTAATGGCCTAACCCCTATTATCTCCTAAGGTCTAAGTAAACTTCACATACTTCCCCCGAGACTACTACGCATTACTAATTAAAAATCGAAGATCGTCGTTCTGTCAAACCCTGGTTGGTTTCTATGCCTGTATAGTCGGTAAAGAAAAATGCATACTGCGTATATGAAGCCGTCTAGTTCTCGAGATCCAATGTTCATTTGTCATCACTTCTCTCTAGCGTATTCCCTCGCAGTATACAAAAAGGGTGACATGTAGCTCATCCAAGATGGTCGACTTTTTTCTCCAAATAACTCTGTAATCAGGACGCTGTAACCTCGGCACAAAATTCAACCGTGGAACTCTGAATTAGTATACCGATCTACCTTTTTTATATCCCCAAAATGTCCAACCCCTCCTCCATCCTCATCCTCGGTGCCGGCGAGCTCGGGACCTGCGTCCTCGAAGCCCTCGCCGCGCATCCCCAGCGCGAGCGTGGGCGCACCCAGATCTCCGTGCTGCTCAGAAACTCCACGATCGAGACCCGGGACCCTGAGAAGAAGCAGCAGAACGCGCGTCTGCGGTCGCTAGGCGCGTCCCTCGAGCCCGGCGACCTGGCCACCGACTCCGCGGCGCGGCTCGCGGCGATTTTTGCCCGCTTCGACACCGTGGTGTGCTGCGCCGGCTTCGGCATGCCGAAGGGTACGCAGGTCAAGATCACAAGAGCGGTGCTCGATGCGCGGGTGAAGAGGTACGTGCCCTGGCAATGGGGCGTCGACTACGACGTCGTGGGGCGCGGCAGCGCGCAGGATTTGTTCGACGAGCAGTTACATGTGCGGGCGCTGCTTAGGGAGCAGGAGGGTATGGAGTGGGTCATTGTTTCGACGGGGTTGTTTATGAGTTTTCTGTTCAAGCCTGAGTTCGGGGTCGTGGATTTAAGGGGGAGGACGGTGAGGGCGCTAGGGAGCTGGGAGGGTAGGGTGTCGGTTACGACGGCGCGGGATATTGGTAGGGTTGCCGCGGAGATTGTGTTGGATGAGAGGGAGAGGGAGCGCGAGAGGGGGGTTGTGTATGTTGCTGGGGATACGGTGTCGTATAGGCGGATCGCGGAGCTGGTGAGGGAGAGGTTTGGCGGGGAGTGGGTGGAGGAGATGTGGGATGAGGAGTTCTTGAGGGAGAGGCTGAGGGAGAGGCCGGGTGATGGGATGCTCAAGTATACGTATGTGTGGGCGGTGGGGAGAGGTGTCGCGTGGGATTTGGATATCACGGTCAATAAGAAGCGCGGGATCGAGTTACAGGGCTTGGAGAGCTATTTGAGTGACATGCCGGATTTGTAGGGAGTTTGATGTAGGAGTTGTTGAATAATAAGGAGGTCTCTTATTAAGGAGTTGCTGTAGCGCCTGGATACATGACACCCAACCACGAGTCCACGACCACTTGAGTTTGCTTGTCCTGGCACGAGGACTTTGGATCACGATATCCAAGTTATACATATATTTGTACTGTAGACATCCCACGCTTCCTAGGTATGCATTGGCCAACCTGACAACCTGCAGAGGCCTTATAGGTATTTTTAAAAATTGGTCTTCCAGCAACTGGCAATGGCGCACTAAGAGAGGCTGTCAAGTTACTCTTATAATCTAAACTATGCATTTCACATCCAATCATAACCGTTGTTGCCATATAAGAACCTGCCCCTACTTTGTAAAAGCCAAGCAGGATAGTTCCATCCGATGCCATCCAGTTTCACCAACTAGGCATTATCCTAAGGGAAACGGGGAAGGAAATATGAGAAAATAAGTTAGCGAGTCTACTGAATCTATTTTGGGTTGTGTCATGTCTGTCCAAGAGGGTTTCCATGACACAGCTTGGCAATACGGCATATCGACGCACCGTGACCAGATCGATGCATCACCAGTACAGTTTATTAAAACAGATAACTACCTACCTAGGTATCATAGGCATTATATACTGCTGACTCTCTATTCTCCCTAGCCACATGCTCTACTTCATGGTCCTCTGGAGGATCTAAAGTGACGGAAGGTAATAATGTTCCAACTAGGTGGGTGTGTGTTAATAGGATCTGTTGATACTAGGTAACCTGTGAACTAGATTCGTGAAATATACACATACGTACTACAGAGGCTTGGCCTTGTTAGACTATCTTGTAGTTTTCCGCTTAGTTCTCTCAATAGCCTGCAATTGGCTTATCTGATTCGATGGTGTCGTCAAGGTCGAAACACACCCTTCGCCGTTAGCGTCACGACAACTAGTTTAACTAATTAGTGAGCTTTTGGTGTGTGAACTACCTAGTAGGGTAGATGGATTTCTAAAGTTGTTTCTTCACTCCCAGACACGGATGGGTGTATTGCTCGTGGGGCTTGCGACAGACTCCAGGAGATCCCACGGCTTGGCCCGATCTGAGGCCCTTGGCGACGAAGCTTGGCAGATTTAGCACTTGCGCTTCATCGATATCCAAGGATATTCTGGGTTCTTGCCCCGGAATAGAAGAGAAATGTGTAACAGCTAGTCAGTGCGTTTGAAAGTTCATCGGAGATGAGATCTGGGGAAGACAATAAGAATGCTGACATCTCCCAATCTTCCATCTCTCTCCTCTTGTTCCGTCAGCCGGCCCTCTTCATCCCAACTTCCGTTCTCTTGTATCTCTTCATAGTTATCTTTTCCAGGAAAGTGCACAGGTGCACCATATTACTTTCTCTACGTTGGATCTAGTCGTCTTTCTTCTCCATCGCATCATTCTCGTCTCTCCGCCCATTCTCCCTAACCCCATATTTCACCAAAGACAAAAAAAACATGAAGTCTACATTCGCTATCGCTTTCGCTACCTTCGCGGCTCTTGCTGCCGCTGCCCCGCTAAACATCAACCTCGGAGCTTATTCACCTGCCTTGGTGGTCGGTGATGGTGCTATCGGATTCAACGGCGCGGAAGGAGAGGCTGCCAGAAATAATGCTGCGGCTCTTGGAGGCCAGGGAATAGCCTCGAAATAAACATTGTATAATGTTGACTAGACGTCACAGAGCTCCGAAGTATGGATTCACTTATAGTACCTATTGGCATGTTCATAGACTAACATATCGCCGTAGATTGATACCCCCTGTTATACCAGATAGCGTCTTCAATGATGCGCTGAATACTTTCGGGGCTTTGGGCACGGAGAGATCGCATCCTATGGATTTCTCATCGTGAATATCTAATATTTTTATTGTCTGGATTGCTGGGTGGAGGGCTAGGCGAGCACTGCGGAGTCCGGCGTGATGGAGTGAGATACCTTCAATGTTGGAATATCCAGTCACTTATTAGACGGCGTAATGGGATAAGATCAGTTAAGATACGATGAAATGGGCTTAGGAGCCGGGGCCGGGAAGGATGAGAAGCTTGTTACGTAGAAGAAATGATGCCAAGGGATGCCGAGAGAAAATAATAGGAAAAAGACGTTTCAGCATCACGACTCCGTCTCGGCTTGTTTCTCTTCTTTTCCAAGATGCTTCGTGCGAAACACTTCTAAAAATAAATGGGCATTTGTAGATCGCTGCGGGCAAATCGTTTCAGTACCCATCTCTCGGGTCTTGGCTTTGCTTTGATGGGTCTCTCCAATATCTTCGCTCGGCAGATGGCTGTTTCAAAGTCAAGTGTAAGCTGAGAAAAATGGAATTGTAAGGACGTCTTAGAAAATTAATTAGTTTTCGTTTATTTATTGGGGTATCGAAAGAACCTTGAGAATGGACATATGGATGTTGTCTAGGTAGTTGGTTTTCTTTGAACAATAGGAGCTGACGCTCTAGATGGAATCACAAACCACCCATCCCATCAACTCACTCGGGACCTATGCCGATAGCTGTAGTGCATCAAAAGATGAATACGCAAGTATACATGCGGACATCCACGGAAGTGTCGCCTGAAGCTTGAGCAAAAAACACGTCTAAGGGGACACATGCTCTTCGCTCTCCGTGTGGACAGCATCCTCCGGCTTTGAATTTGCGGGATGCACAAGGACGCCGGCCTCAGGGTCAACGACGTGTTCGCCTCTTCTCGCGGCCTGGACGAGGTCTGGCTGCTCTTCCTTCAGTTCCGCAAATTTCTTCTCGGCGTCCCAGACCCAAGGGCTGTGCGCGGCGAACAAGAGATCCATCTCCTCAAGCGTCCTCTGGTTACTCTCGGGGTAAAAAGCCCAGACGATTGGGATCGCTACTATGTTACACGCACCGAAGATGTGTAAGGTCGTGGAGCCAATGCCTATCATCGTTTAGTTCCATCGATCAAAAAGGGGAAAGATTCGTAAGCGGCGAGCTTGACTTACTGGAGAACATGACAGGACACAGCAATGTTAGCCATCCATTTCCGATCGACCAACCGAAAACACCCCAAGCGTTTCCCTTTGCTCGTACTTGGAGAGGGAAGATTTCGGCAGGATACAGCCAAGGCACCGTCAACCAAGTTGCACCAAAGACAGAAGTGAAAATGAAGACAAAGGACGCTGCGGCGGCTCCGTAAGAGTTGGCCTTATCAATCTCTCCTCTCGCTGTCGCATCTTGACCTAACTTGGAGAAAGCGCCGGCGAGAAACATGGCGATACCCTGGCCAACTGCGCCCCAATAAAGAGTCCACCTACGGCCGATGCGGTCCAAAGTGAAGACGCAGATGAGCGTGGCAAACATATAGAAAATGTTGTTCAGGCCACTAATCCATTGGCTCTTAAACGTGTCAAAGCCAGCTATGCGGAAAATGGTGGGCGCATAGATCGTGACTCCCGCGATGCCGACCCATTCTTGGATAATTTGAAGCCAGATGACGAGTTGTACACGTCTTCCGGTGTGAAGCTCTCCTGAACCGATGCCGAATAGCATATGCAGATACGAGTTCTTCTTGGACTCTTTGGACTCGAGTGCAACGATGTTGTTAATGTCATGTAACTCCACTTCTGCCCTCTCACGGTCTTCTCCGGTAGATCCTCGCAGACGATGCAAGATGAATCGAGCTTCTTCGACGCGCCCAGCCTTAACAAGCCATCTCGGTGACTCGGGGAAGAACCAAACCGAAGCTAGCAATATAAGGAGAGGAATAATCTGGAAGGCGATGGGGAATCGCCACCGGATTGCCGAATCACCGTTGTCGACGAATGACAAACCAAACTCGAGCCAATAGGCGACGACAACACCGAAAATGTTCAGCGTGAACTCAATGGCTATGAACTGGCCTCTCGAGGTGTGTTCCGCTGTCTCAGTTGCCCTGGCAAATACCGGGTCAGACATTTTATTGCAAAAGTGGCAGAGAATAAACTTACCAGACTGGGACAATGGCGTTGAGAATACCAGTTCCAATTCCGTTAACAGCCCGAGCGCAGATCATCCACTTATGGTTCTGGGCTGAGCACTGCAAGCTGGCACCCACGATAGCCCAGACGGCTCCCAAAGCGATAGTCTTGATTCTACCAACTTTGTCGCCAACCCATCCTCCGCCAAGGCAGCCGAACAAAGTTCCCAAGTAATACACAGAGACGATTCCGCCTTGAAGCAGGCTGTCGGTGACGATGGGCTCTTCTGTCACTGGGTCGACATAGCCAAAGCCCATAAGATCGATATAATCCTTGGCGTTGTTCACACCGCCCATCATACCTTGGTCATATCCAAAGAAGAAGATGGACTAATACGACCGGTGACGAGTTAGATTATGCGTCAATCCGTAAAGGTAAGCTTCCGGAGTTCGAAAAGCAAAATTGATTTGGTACGTACCAGCGCCGCGATACAATTGATCGCGATGAGTAGCTGGCGCTTCTCTAGGAAGTTAGCTACGTTCAAGCCCGGTAGCCTCTCCATCTCGTCTCTCCTTGCTTGTAGCAACGTGAGATCGATTCGTCAGCACCACTGAGACATATATACACACATATACGAGCTTCACTTTTTGCTTTCACGAAAGCAAGAGCTAATGTTGTGAGAGGTTTTCTAAAAGCCTCGAAGACAAACCGGAGAGGGGGATGATCTACAAGATATATACCTGATAAATATTCCTACATGTAGGGGAAAAAAGGAATCTCATCGAACGTAATACCTGTTACGGCTTAGGGTCGCGTCACAGCATGACCTCTGCGTCGGAACCAATAGCTTCGAGGAAACAAATCACGAATCCTGGTCCTCGCTGTGTCTCGTACCCGATATCAGGCCGAGGTGGCCAACCCAGGTTACAAACATGACAAAGAACCAGGGCAGCTGCGCAGAGCTAGGACTGAGACTGGGATCCCAAATACGGCGCCGAAGAGACAATTCGATGTTTTCCTTGAAGCCTGACCCCGCTGCCCCAAATCTCCAAAATATGCAGGCTAGGTAGGATTGGTGACATACATACCTAGTTCTAGTTCCAGTTCCATACAAAGGGAATGGGGGTGGGATGGGGAAGCCGAAGGAGGGCGTCATCTCCTCTCCCCCATGGAGCCCCCACAAAGCAACATTCCGCTGGGTGAGGGGGGATCAGAGGGATCAGATCACCAGGCGAGAAAGGAAACCCGCCGCAAGCAGGGATTATTTCTTGCTAAGCTTTGAGAGGCTCTCCGATCAAGAGCCGGCCAAGCCTATTTGGGGATGACACTGCTCGCTTGAGCCTCGTCTAGTTCAAATTTGAGTCTAGGGACAGCTGATATTTTGACTATCATCTTTCTCGTTAGTAGTAAAACCATCTTTTCTAGGAGACTTGAACAACAAAGCCTCGGTAGAGAGGCGACGCGAGCCACTAACGTTGATGCGCTCCAATCAGTGCCCATCGCGGCCGGTGGAAATTAGCTTATTACAAGGGTGTCTCACCTACCGCAGACCAAGACTTCGCTTATATGGGAGGCGATCTTACCGAGTTTTGCGGCTGAAGGGATGACGCTAACTAAACGTCGTTCGGCCGATCATCGAGCGACACTTTACAGTCTTGATCTGGAAAGGCGATTCTAAACTTCATCCTCGTGGATATCTACACTTAGGTTGGTATTCGCAAGTACACTAGACGACAAGAACGGATGTCGTCTTCCGATGGAGTTCGCCAGCGAGAGCGAGACCTTAATCGAACGTATCACATGCAAACAAACATACCTCCGGAAAAGGGTAGAGTGAAGAAGCACAGCAATCAATTGTTATGTTTAACGATGTGAATGTTCCAAGAAAGCTTCAAACTAGAATGAATAGGGGTGACCCCTTTTCTCTCCCATATCATCGCTAATCAGGCCATGTTCACCTATGAATGTCCGGAAAGTCCAATCTATAATCCGGATCATGCTCTCTGCTCCGGCCCATACAACACCTAGCCCCATCATGGCTCAGGCTGGCGGTACCAATAGAAAAACGCATCATCCAAGCACTCCCCCACCGTCACACCCTGGTACCCCCTCTGCACCATCGACTCCAGTATAGCAGGAACGAGCACCATCGCCGTCCACTGCCTCGAATCCTGCATCTGCACGATATACGAACCATTCCCGTCGATTCGCACAATATCGTTGAACATATCCACCGACTTCAGTATCTCCTCCGGGCCATCGTGCTCGTAGTCGTGCGTGTCCAGGTTATGCATAATAACATGGTACCCCAGCCCCTCAAGCTGCTCGCGCACATTAGGATCGCGCCACACCCCGTACGGCGGACGCATGTACGCCGGGATCAGCCCAAACGCGTTGCGCAGCGCCATCTCGTTATACACCATCTCATTAACCAGCGCCTCCGCCCCGCCGTCCCCGTCGAGCCGCGCGTGCGTGTACGTGTGCGACGCGATCTGGTGTCCACTCTCGTGGATGCGGCTCAGCAGGGCGGGCCACCCGGTCCCCGGGTCGTCTACGTTCGTGTGCCGCGCCGACGAGTTGTTGTTCGGGTCCGTGGGCGCCGACCCCGCGATGAAGAAGGTGCCCTTGAAGTCGTAGTGGTCCAGCGCGTCCAGGATCGTCTGCGTCCACTCCGAGGGGCCCTCGTTGAACGTTAGCGCGATCTGTCCCGGGTTCGCGCACGTGAAGATCGGGACGCCGTACGGCACGTCGCCTACGTGGCTGCGCGGGAGGTCGAAGAGCGGCGCGCCAGTCGGCATCGGGACCGCGGGTTCGGTCGGGGTTCTGAGTATGGGGTTAGCTGTTTTTGATCTTTCGCCGTTGAGATAGGTACCCAGGTAGGCGAGTAGATAGATAGATAGATAGATACGTACGTTCGTGGTAAGAGAGGCGGCATGTTCCTCTCATCTGTGAGACTGCGTATGTCTTTCGCAACGTTGCTGCCCATGAACATAGCGACGGCGCATATACCTGCGAGCGACAGCGTACCATATAAAATGATGTACATTACGTATAGTAGCTGGTGGTGCATCTGGGAGGACGAAGCCGGCCGCTCAACTGGCCGTTCAGCTGGTTGTTCAGCTGGTCGTTCAATAAGTACACCCATTTTGAATTATTGTGAATGTTGACAGTTCTTGAATGTGTTGTTTACTTTCTGTAGTTGACTTGAGCAGATAGGTAAACGAAGGAGGGTAGGGATATATGTATTGTATAAGAGAGTAGTCTCCGAATGAGAGACGCTTTGACGCCGATAGTAAGTTTTTGGATTGTGGGTGGCTTGAAGGTAGACATCTCATGTTATATTGAGGTACCAAATATATTCCAGCCATCAGAGCTTAGTACATCAAGAACTATTTGATAACAGTCGTGGCTTTTACATTTGACCCCTTCGACTCTGCTATAACCCCTTTTCTATTGCCACACTAAGCGCCACTCAAGAGCAGACCATTGAAAGAACGACGTGACGAAATTTGAGCAACAAACACACGACGACATACTATGCGTGGAATAAATATTCGCCAATTATACAGCAATAGAATTTATAATTAATATTAGTCTTGCCTTCGGCCACAACCTTATGAGGCGTGATATATTTACACCCATCTACTAACTAGGTATATACAACAATAAGCTAGGTATAATTAGAGCAACGATTGGTATGCTGGAGTATATTCCAACTAAAGGCCCTGCTAATGGCCAACCAACTCAAGGAAATATCCAAAAATGAAAGTAACTTTTTGTTTTAGCGTTCATAATCTCTTCATTCTGTGCATCATGATTTCACTCATCTGGCTTCCGATAGCATGGAGCTCATAAACATAAGAAAAGAAAGGAAACGGAGGATAGCGCGAATTGCCGACAAACTTTTCCAACTCGGTGAATAATATACCAAGGTGCATAGTAAGCTTTTGGTGTGACTTCGTTACGTTGCTGATTTTTCGATATCGTGAAGAATATGGGGAGGAAGATGAGTAGGGGCGGGACGTGTTAAATAATAGTTGGCAGTCCCGCTGTCGGTGCTGAATGTGCTCGCTACCTGGCCCGTTGCCAAGCTCGGTGCCTGGCCAGGTACCTGAAGATGGCTAGGTTTAGGTTTGGGCTCGGTGGTTCCAGGAGGAGGAGTAGGCGGTTGTATGTTGTAGCTGGGGTTTCTGCTGGTAAGCCTGCTTGGGTCAGGAGTAGGTGCCGTGAATGGCGTCCTGTAAACTGCAGGGTCCAATTGATTCTCCTCGTCAGGAACCAGGGTGCCGATAATCTTCTCATCATTATTAAGCGCATCCTCGAACCGGTCGAGCTGTGCCTGCCAGTCAGGCTCCTCAGCTTCACCGGTCTCGGCGATAACTTTGCGCGTCTTTCCCCAACCGAAGTTGTCCATGTAGACACACGCGTAGAGGGTGACACAGATGTTGATGAAGGGACCACAAGTGGTGAAAATGACTAGGCCTAGCATGAATTGGCGACGCTCAATCCAAGTGCGACACAACCAGAACACCATGGTGAAGTAGAAGCACAGGGGAATGATCATAATGGACGCGAAAATCAAGATGATCCAAGCGGGTTGATCTGTAGGATTCGGTCTGTTAGCATACGATCCGTGTGGCGCTCATGATAAACACGATAGCCTCGGAGGGGGTATACTCACGCATAAATGCGTAGATCATGCAACCCAAACTGGCGATAACGAAGAAGTTAAGGACCCAGGTCAAGCAGTTAGAAAATGCGACAATTCGTTCCCAAAGATTGAAATTCCATTTTGATTCGACGAACAACATCAAATCATTGCCTGTTGCGCCGAGCGTCCAGCGGCGACGTTGACTGAGAAAGACCGAGAGATTGTGAGGAACGTCTGTGAAAGCGTACGCCCTCAGAGCCTGTCGCGTTTTAGCCTTGGGGAATGTCATGAGCATCAAGCACACGTGGTTGCGGTCCTCAGAGGCTGTAGCACGGATACGCTTGATGATGCCGTCCGTTGGTTTGGGGTGGTAACCGAATTCTTGGACGAGGATGAAGTCACCACACGTCTCCTCGCAAACACGAAGTGCCTGGCAACATCCGGGAAGACAAGAAACCTTCTTGGTACATAGACTCTGGTGAAGACGTCGTAATCCTTGGGCGATGGTATATTCAGCATTTTGATAGATGGACCAGATATTCCAGTGGCCGGTGGAGAAATCAACGGCAACATAACCGCATACACCAACGGTACCAGGATAATGAGACTCGTCGACGAGATGGCTGATGCAATCATCCGCAAATATCGTATCGGCGTCCATGCCAATTAGCAGTTCGCAGTGCTTGATCTTCGCATCCTTGACTAAGAAGTCTGTCATGGACTTGAAAAATTCGGGGTTGAAGATAACCTTTGGACGTTTGTGGCGTAGGTTGAAGTTGTGCACGAACGACCGAACAACAATCAAGCTGTCTCGTTTGCCTTGATTTTGCTGCTTGACGATGCAATAGAACGGTATGCCCTTGTACATTCCCCTTGTGATTTCGACATCCATCGACTGGCCATCCCATGCGACGTATGCGGCGCGAAGCATCCTACGCTCAGTTTGATCGGAAAAGATATCCTCCATGAGGTAGTCGGCGGTGGACTTCTCCATACCAGGCCCGCGAACCTTGCCATCACAGATAACCATGATTGCTTGTTTATGCTGACTGATGTTGACTTGGTTGACAAGCGAATCTAGTGACCTAGTACACTCTTCGAAGCTTTCGTTGTAGCAAGGCATAAGAAGAACCAAGTCTTCCGGGTTCTCAGGTATGATCTTTTTTGGCTTGATAATCGTGTTCTTCAATGACCAGGTAATGACATCGAATATCATGACACAATTTAGAACAAGCGGTAATGAGATCAATGGCAGGTAAAGATAATAGAATCTAGGCCAGTACCAAGTCGCAAAGATCAATATGAAGCTATAAAAGGTGAGCTTTGCATACGACATAACATAGATGAACAGTTCTACTCACTTTAAGGAAAAGATGAGCGATATTGCAAGGTACTTGTGTATCTTGACTTTTCTTTTTCCCTTCCTTATGAGTTCGGGGTCGATAGCCTCAGCGGCTAGGGCTGAACTCGTTATGTTAACAGTGAGTGGAGGTAGATCATGAATATCTAACTCTCTCTCTTCGTCACACTCAGACCCATCGACCTCAGACAGAGCTGTTGAAGGCGTCGTAGGTAGCGACGACGAAAATTGCGACGTAGGCGACCCTATTGCGCTAGGAAGTCCGTCTGGGCTTGCACCTTTCTCAAAAAACTGAGGAGATAATTCCGTCGCAACACCGGAACTGACAGCTTCCCTAGGCATTGGGGTAGCAAGCGGCGTGAAGAATATCTCAGACTCATCATGTTGGGATAGAGTTCGAGATGATGGGTATACATTAGACACCTTTGAAGAGTCTGCGAATGGACCTCCTGTAGAAGGGCGTTCATGTTGCTCATGTCTGTCGGAGAATGGATTGCTCCCCTTCTATTCGCCATGGTCAGTTTAAAGCATATGAGATGAGGAGTGGTCGACATACTCTGCTTATAGGTTGACCAGGCATGGTCAGGATGCTTGTCGTGACCTGACAGCCGCTGTATACCGACGATACACTGTCATAAAACAAAAGCACGATAACACTAAGAACACAGATCACGCGATCACAAACACCGGACGTTCTCGAAGAGATCACGACGGGGTAGTGAGAGAACAGGTTGGAGGCCGTACAGAAGAACAGAGGCGCTCGAGAACGAGAGACTTCAAGCGTTGCTAGCTTGGTTTTAATGAATGACTAGAAGCTTTCTCTCGTGAAGAGAAAAAATGAAGGAAGACAAGTCATGTTCAGAGGGGGAGAAGCCCTGTGTATCTCTTTGTAGTCACTACTGACACCTTAGGAGGTATAGCGGCAAGGGCCCAGGACGGGAGATCCGAGTTACAAGGCCACAAGCTTCGAAAATGTGTGGGCGAAATCTTACCTCATAGGTCAGAGGTGCTCAACCCAGCTGAATGGTAAACTGGACCCTGACGAGCACATCGAGGGATGATCGCGGCTATCCACAAGGTATGCTACCATAGCTGCATAGGTGTCTCTTAGACCGGGCGTTTTATCCGGTAACAGGAAATCATTGCGTAGAGAAACGGGGCCGTTAAGTCATTCGGAAGCGCAAGAGACCTGAGAAAACCCAGGAGCAGCCGATTCAAGCAGCCCTGCATATGTATCCGCGTAGATGGGCTCCACGGAAAGAGATTAAGTTTTGGCTAGACCTGGCCTTGAAGATTCAGACGAACCACTTGGTAGGCTTTAGCTTACCCGGTCCGTTGAAAACTAGGGGATCCATATAACCGGAGATGAAAGCATAGAGAATGAGACCATGCCATACCATATCCTCGAGTCAGAAAGTTGACATCAAAGTCCATAATAGCTCAAGCGGCTATACTCAAAATGAAATATTTTAAACGAGACATCCAAACTGCTTCGCAAGCTGCTTCAGGAATGAATAATGCTAGTCTCGCCCTAGGTAGCAAACAAATCGCATCAGTTCGAAATGACGACGACGGGGAGAACCTACCAAAAACCACGCCTAGCTTCTGTGGCAAGATAGATATTTTACCGCGGTGTGGCGATCTTGAGGGAGAAAAAAATGAGTAAGAAAAGAAGACTCCGGCTCCACGAAGTGTACGTATTGGACTCGACCAAGTGGATAGCTAAACCTCAAAGCTTAGGTAGCTGTCATGGCCAGGATCTAGCAGAGTTTTGTTGCTTTCCCCACGGACAGCAATGCATAGCTGCAAGCTTGTCAGCCAAATTAATGTTTACGAGACGATACTGAAGTTATTGGGGACCAATGAGCTATAAACGGTGACTTGATCATACGTGGCCCATCAGGCCATATGTGAAGATATGGGAGTCTAGATCGATATAACTACCTGGATTTTTCATCAAGCTTAGTACCTAGTAGCTAGGTAGCGCGGTTGGTGTGGACGTAAAGTAGTATAAACGATATCAAGACAGAACGACTAAAAAATGGATCGCGATACCATGACTCGGGTGAGTTATCCACTTCTCGCTACGGCTGGAGTTGGTGGAGATATAGGCCTCAACATCTGCTTGGGACGATATCACGTGTCCAGAAGGGGCGAGACCACAGCTTTGGCCGGATTCAAGAATGCGGTAAGTTATTCGTGGTGTTGAGTCGGTTCCAAACTAGGCCCTTCTTTCAGATCGATCATCGCTTGTATGTAGTCGTAATGGAGAATCGATTAGACAGGCGAAAATTTTTGTACTTGCTCTGTACTCGAGTCAGTAATTATGACATTCCTCCAAAGTCTGAATACTTTATATTCCCTGTCTCATCCCTACGAGATACGTTTTGTTCCGTTCCTCATCCATATTGCAAGCCTATTTTTGTCGACGATCGTTCTTTTTGAACTCTCTTGTTCCAACCCAATTCTCTCTCTTGGCGCTTTCCGGCAGACCAACTCTCGGAAGCACTTGTCAATCAATACTCTCTTTTTGTTGTTAAAGACTCATAATGCATCGACTCGTTGTAGACGATGTTGTGGAGGATGTTCGGGGACCCTTCTCGGTCCAGGACCTTTCCCTAGCCATTAAAGCATTGAAGCAGAGCGATACGCCAAGTCAGGAGACCTCGCCGCCCAGGACTCCCCAGTACAGCACTTTTCAGTTTGAGGCAGATGGGTTATCGGATTTGAAGCCAGCCAGCATTGACCGCATCAGAGAGGACGAGGAACCTCTGGTGGCAGTGATCGGATGTGGATATGTCGGCACACAGCTCATCGGTAGTTTTTCGACTCAGTATGACGTCCTTGGCTTCGATGTCTCCAAGGAACAACTTCGAAGGGTAGAGGCAGAGCATGGCGGCGAAGGAAGCCGAGCTACCTTCACCCTTGATCCTCGAGACCTTTCCAAGGCTACCCACTTCCTTATCTCAGTGCCAACGCTTCTTAAGGCTGACAAGACCATTGACACTTCCTACGTCAAGAACGCCTTATCGAACATTCGCACATATGCTCGAGCGGGTTCAACTGTAGTGATCGAAAGTTCGGTCGCCATTGGAATGACGAGACAACTACTTGGCCCCTTGGCCCAAGAAAAAGGCTTTTTCGCCGGCATGTCCCCAGAGGTAAGTCCACATATACGATTGAAGACCCAGCAGGTTCACTAACTATTTTGAAGAGAGTCGACCCTGGACGGACGGACCCACCAATGAAGACAATTCCCAAGGTCCTTTCTGGGTTAGATGACGTCGTACCGGGATCTCTCAACGCCATCATTCGTCTCTATTCGCGCGTGTTTGACACCATCGTTCCCGTTTCCACCCCGGAGACGGCCGAGATGACCAAGCTATACGAGAACTGCCAAAGGATGGTAGCTATCGCGTACGCCAACGAGATGGCGGATGCCTGCCTCGATCATGGCATCGACCCTTACGAGGTGTGCAAAGCGGCGTCTACGAAGCCGTTCGGCTACACGCCGTTCACACCCAGTCTTGGTGTTGGTGGACACTGTATTCCGGTCAACCCATACTACCTCTTGTCTAACAGCCAATTTCCCTTCTTGAAGATGGCTACTGAGACTATGTGGCAACGACCGGAGAGGATCGGTCAGCGAGCACTAGATGTCCTCTTCCAGGACAAGCCTCAGACGTCACAGATCAGCCAATTTAAGGGCATTCGACCACGAGTACTTGTGGTCGGTGTTGGGTTCAAGGCTGGTCAGTCTCACCTAAGCAATTCCCCAGGCTTAAAACTCATCCAGACCCTCGCGGACTCGCGACGGGTGGACGTTATGTTTGCCGATGCGCTAGTAGAACAAAGCGCCATCCCTAATGTTCCTCGTCTAGACATGGACGACTGGAACACATCAAGTCTCGAAGGATTCGACATGATCATCGTTTCCTTCAAACAAACCGGGATGGACTTCAAGATTCTCGAGGAATTGAATAACGTCAAGGTCGAGATGTGGTGTCCGTAACGGATGCCATCATCTCCTCCGGATCACTCGAGACGGCTCAACCGACTATCTGGGGAGTTCTAGCTAATTTAATGAGGCGATGACGATGTGCGAAAATCAAAAGCGCAAAAGTGCCAAGATGAGTTGAAGTTGGTTTGTCGGCGTTTTAATGTGTTTAAATTACGAGGCTTGCGGAATTTTGATATTCAATTACATCCTATTAGTTACATATCAATGCATCTAGGCGGGCATGGATTACGGGTCTTTTTCATACAATCGGCTAAATAGGCGCACCCTCTTTACTTTAATATATTTCTATCAAGAACTCCTTTTTTTCCCTTCGCAATTGACTTGGAAATGTAATTAGAAACTTATTTCGGTTAATCACCAAGTATATAGTTCTGTGGACGTGATAAAAAACTATGCCATTCCTTGCGTACAACTTAACCTCATACATTCGTTTTTGTATCTTCATCATGCTCAGTGGCCATAGGCACCGGTAAGTGCATATACCAAAGTTACAGTAAAAGCCGATCGAAAGCAGACACTAGACGGGTATTACCTCCTGAACGCTGCTTTCGTGTTGAAAAAAGGGACCGAGTCACCTCAAACTTAGAATTCCCAGAGGACCTAGGAAATGGGGATTTTAGTCATGAAATGGAGCTAGATAGAAGCCGCGGCTTGAGGCATTTGTCATGACCCGGGTCCCGGAAAGAGCCCAAGTGCCTGTGTTACCATCTCAAGCCACGCCGAGGCAAGGACCTCTACCTCTACTTCCGGACTTAGCATCGCCAACCTAGTTGTTTCACACCTTACTTATTCGTCAACCAAATCTAGCAGTATATTATCAAAGTCCCGTGATCCCCTAATACGTAGTAACTATATCATACATATCATTGTCCAGCCATGTCCAACCCAGCCCCAACCTTCCTCAACACAGTCTACTACCCCAGCTGGCGCGTATACAAAGGCTTCCCCCCCTCAACCCTGCAACTCAACTGCATCGACCAAGTCTTCTACGCCTTTGCTAGGCTCAACGTAGACGGCACCCTTAAGTACCTGGACGAGTACGCGGACCTAACCAAGCCCGTCGACGGGGAAACCGGCTGCCTCCGCGCCCTCGCCAAGCTAAAACATCAGAAGCCCTCCCTCAAAACCCTGATCTCCATCGGCGGCGGCAGCGGCAGCGCCGAGTTCCCAGCCGTAGCCGCGGACCCAGCCCTCCGCGCCACCTTCGCAAACTCATGCAGGCAATTCGTCGACGAGTTCGCGCTAGATGGCGTAGACATAGACTGGGAGCACCCAGAAACGCCCGAAGCCGGGTCTAACTTCATCCTCCTCCTCCGCGCGCTGCGCTCCGCGCTCCCCTCGCCGCGGTACCTCCTCACGACCGCGCTGCCGGTCGGCGAGTACTGCCTCAAGAACATCGACATCGGCGCCGCGGGCCAGCTGCTAGACACCCTGAACCTGATGGGCTACGACTTCAACGGGCCCTGGACCGACGTCTGCGGACACCACGCGCAGCTGCTCCGACAACCGGGCGACGAGCGCGCGATCCATCCGGGCCTGCGGCACAGCTGCCACCGGGGCGCGAGTTTCCTCCTCGCGCACGGCTTCCCCGCGCGCAAGCTCGTGCTCGGCGTCCCGGCTTACGCGCGTTCGTTTACCGGGGCTAGGGGCGTTGGACAGCCGTTCAGCGGCGCGGCGGAGCTGGATTACAACGAGTTGCCGCCTGAGTGGATTCGGGACGCGGTCGTGGATGAGAACGTCGCTGCTGCAAGTTATGTCGATAGCGCGCCGGGAGGGAAGGGGTTCGTGAGTTTTGATGTGCCGAGGACGGTGGGCATGAAGGCCGAGTATGTTAAGCAGATGGGGTTGGGCGGGTTGTTCTACTGGACTGGTGTGGGTGATGTGAATGGTCCGGATAGCTTGGTTAGAGCAGGTTATGAGGGCTTGGATCGTAGGTAAGGAGGCGAGGATGAAGAAAGGGGAGTCCTAAGTTTCTCGGGCTTGTATCAGTTCTGTAGACGTAGATCTACGTGCCTAGGTTTATTAATTAGATACTTCCTTGCTAGGAGCATTGCTAGCCCTCTTACAGGTAGTAGGGTAAAAGGGGGAGGGTAAATCTATAAACTGTAAGTATCGTTACCTCGAAAATGACTTACAACACAGAAAGGGATCTAGATGTCTTGGCCAGTAATACCCCTATTACAATTCAAGGAGGAGTTCTCCGTGTTATAATGGTCACCGTGTTTCGATCATAGCAACCCCAATCTAGGCGACCAAATTCTGCTCTAGGCAGCTATTCACACAGGCACATTAGCCATCACTTGAGGTAGACTTGTTCGAGACATTATGGGGGTAAACTCGTTGTGTTCATTGTAGTACCTAACTGCCAAGCACCATGCTACCAATCACCAGGGGGTGGACAATTCAACGCCCAGAAAGGGGTGAAGAAAGGAATCCGACCTTGTCGCCTTTTCTTTGCCGTTTTTTTTCGCCCATTTTCTGTTCATATTTAAACCATGTGTGTGTTCCCTTCCCAGTTCACCTCGACAGCAAATACGCCGGTAACTCCAGTCCAGTCGTGCCTCATGATCATTATCATCTGCCGTACACCACCAAGGACCGGGTGGCTCAGAATTGGCTTCGCAAACGGAAATTTGAGGTCGATGGTTCCAATCTCTTTTTGTAAACGAGTAATGCTTCGTTCATACGTAGAAACGAAACGAAAAAGGCTCGATACGACGTTGTGGCCTAGGACGACAAAGGATGTTAGAGGAGTGAATTTCACCAGGGTTTGTTCCCGCCCCATGCTAGAACCGACATTGAAAGTACATACCTGTTCACTGATTCAATTCTTGTTGGGTCCCTGTCGGGTGTAAACGCCAGGGTACATCTGGTGGAAGCGCTGAGGCTCCTTACCAGCCTCCTGTCCATTGCCATCTTTGGAACGCTTAGCAGCACCAGCTCCATTGTCTTTCTTGTTGTCGACGATGTACAGGGGAGGGGCTGCATGCGAGCGGGTAACGGCAGTTAACGGAACGGCAGCTTCAGACCACCAGTTGCCTTGCTCGTCGCGGACAGCGCCCTTGCCACTGTACGGCATGGTGTAGGGACTGCGCTCTGTGGTCTGGGCTACTCCAGGAACGCTGACGCCCTTCTCAGCGGGAGTCTTGTACTTCTCTGGCTTTGACATTGTCGCATTAACGTCCTGATTCTCGATGTGTATGTACTCCTGCAACTGAGATCATCTGTCAGTGATCAAATAAAGACAATGGCTTCTTGCGCCTAGGATAATGGGAACGACCAGTATAATCGGCGATTAGGAGTGATATTTATGACCGTTGAGACTTGGGAGTTAAAAGATAGAAAGGTACAAGGTGGGTTGGTAGGCGGTTGAAAGAAAATAGGATTTCCTCCGCTAGGATAAGGGAAAGCGCCGTCTCGCTGGAGGGGAGGAAGAGAAACAGTGGAAAGAACGACGAAGGTTAACGTCATCTACTTGCGCTCGACGGAAGGATAGAACGTGCGAAATCTTGACAGGTGGAATGAAAGGAAGTCGCATAGAAGACGCGAAATTATAAGTACTGTGTGAATGCGAAAATAGAACTTCTGTATTTTGTAACAAGGGAAAATGGGTGGCGACAAACCTCGGTACGCTTGTTCTTCTTGAAGAACTTCTTGATCTTGGTGAACCAACGAGGCATCGTGATAAATTGTGATGTGCTGGCTTGGAGTAAAATCGAGTTTGGAAAAAGGCGTTGAACGTTGGATTGGCACGAGTTGCACGGAGGAGTTTGCGCAGATGAGTATGGAGATGGTGTCAAGCGCAATAATGTAGTGTAGGTGGTAAGTTAAGGTGACTCTTAGTGATTCAAAGTGATCTAGTTGTCGTGAAGACATTGCAAAAATTTTGGAAAAAAGAAACTCGATTTGACCGTCAGGGGAATCGAACACCCTGAACGAGGACTATCCAAACGGCTCATATCGTCTATATCAAGAGATAATTTCTATCCAGAAACCCAATCTATAGCCAATACCCATTGAGCCATTCCAATCCCCGCCGTACCAACCCGGTCCATGATTCTTTCTTGCCGAACCATCACCTTAACTCCATACATATGGATGTGTACGAGCTATGTGATTTGCTAGGGGCTCACTCTAGCGCCTATTACGTCACCTCTCTCCTATACTTAGAATATTTTGCGTTAGAGTTCACTATGGAGTACCACTGTGTGGGTTTATTATTCCGAAATACTACCATATATTTAATCCGAACTTTTTGATGATGGGTGTAGAACATCCTCAGACAGGGAAAATGAAATAGAGCAGTTAAACCCCATGGAAACATATATCACAATACAATACAAAAAAGGTATATTAAACAACATGAGGGTCTTTCTCGGAGATTGGACTGTATAAACTGCTTCAACTAGTAGATTTATATAATTCATGTAAACCTTTAATGTTTACACAATGCTATTATTTCATTTGGAAGATCCCACCGCGGCCTTGCTTGAATACATTCATATCGTCATTGATGGATATCAGGGCTAAGGTAAATTCTCCAATAACATAACTATTATTGTACCTAGGAACGTAACATATGTTTCTAATACGTAAGCCTTTATGTTATGTATTATTGCAAATAAGGATACATTGTCAGCGACGATACGCTGGTAAGTTTGAACCCCCTACAGTAAACTAGTCATAGATTTCGGTGGCCACCAATCATAGGAGACCTATCCTTATATACTAAGCTTATTTGAACGGTTGGAACATGTTTATAAGATTTACTTATAAATCAACGTTGTTTTTGATAAACAGCACTGTACCTGCTATGTCACAACAGGTACCTAAAAATGGGTTTGGCCGTAGAAATTGAGAACCGCCCTATGCTTTATAGTATACCATATACGGACCATATATAGTTGTAGAGCTATGTCAATGATAGTAATAGCCCCTTATTCGTGGGATAGGGGCAGTCGACAATTAGGGGTATCACGTGAGGCCCAGGAGTTGCGCCACTTCTGCGCCACAACGCTTGGTTCTCCTTCACCTAAAACAAACGACAACCCTGGCTCCACCAACACCACGACAACCCCCTCTCTGCCATTTGAATTGGATATGCCTTAATTAATGCTTTGACATCTCCAGCGGCAGAGCTTAGCTTTCCAGCCAGACGAAATTGTCTCAATCTGGGGGGAATTGGTCAAATTTAGCTCTTAATGGCGGGCGTGATTCAACAGGATTCGCCACTGTCCATAACCGCTAGCGCCGCCCGGCATCCTCACATTTTTCGTTGCCATCATGACAGCCGTGTGTGTGCGCATAACGTACTACCTTAAAAACAGTGACCAGGAATATCTCCAGGCAAAAACCTAGCTCTCCTGATACAAGACGGAATCGGCACGGCTGGCTGAACTCGTAAAAGCCGCGGGTAGCCGACTAGACGCAAAATACTAGCCCGAGTATCAAATATGTGCATTCGTTATGGACAATCTGGTTAGGTTCGAGAAGAGACTACTGGAATTAGTTGAGGAAATAGAATCTAAGACTGGCAGTGAGGATAAGAGAGATGGTAAATGATGGACGCTCATGCCGAGTAGTTGGGGATTCACTGCGACCATTGCAATGGCGTGGTTGCCTGCTAGGACGTAAGCGTTGAATTTGGTACGGCAGAAGAACGCTTGGTATCTCCGTCAGTCGGCTTAATTAGGGACCCTTGAGATTGCGCGTAATATTGTTGACTATTCTCAAGAACAATTCGGGAATCTGAACTTAGGAACAGATTGATGGAGACGACGTTTGATAGTAGCCTTGGAAGGCTAGAGGCTGTCATTTAAGACCAGAGGGCCGAGATATATCGATTGGAGGATTTGGCATCTAGGACAATGCATCAGAATCGGGTTTCTGGCGACGTAGAAAAGTCCCCAACCAGTCCGCGCCCAATAACTCAGGCCGAAGGTCATTCAAAGAAGACCCATATCCTAAAAACAGAAAAAGTCGAGAAAGTGTTACATAGTTGCTGCCGTGTTATTAAATACATTTAATATGGCGCCTTCATCGTGTATCCGCCCTGTACGAAGAATCCGCCTGCGACAGCCAAAGAGAGTACAGCAAGAGGTAAATTTAGTTCGATAACGGACCAAACCCAGATACAACCCAATGGTGGTGATTGCTTCATAACAGCAAGATAGCTGTATTTATTTGAGATGTGAATTAGATAGCAACCGGAACAGATGCTAGCAACGAAGAAAATAGTCTGCCGCAGCGGATCCTGGTATCTTAATGGTAATCCGGGACAGAACCTTGGGAAAGCCTGGTGTGGATGGAGCACATAGATGAGCAACGTAAATACTGTAACATAAGTCTTAGCTTGTTATATCCCCACTGGGTTGACCGAGCTGTTGTGCTTAAATCTTACCAGCACAAGCCTGCATTGTCCTTATTACAATCCGAGGCCATTCGATAGAGACGGCATATTGATGTTGGACAAGCACGTCAAGGGTAAAATGTAGCATTGACAAACTAACGCTCCAGAGGATGGCGTCCATGATTCTCTCGGCCCTTGGGGATAAGGGTTCTTCATCATCGATCTCATCTAGTTGTTTCCCCTTATGCTGTTCAGCTTGCTTAAAAAGGTTGCGATCTTCCGCGAGCTTCACTAAGGTCTCTTCGCTGGGACCGGATCGGTCGGGGTGAGCTAGCTTGATGTCTGCTGCCTTCCTTTCTTTTCTAGTTTGAACCATGGTGAATACTGGATGAGGTACGGAGGATGACCTAAAAGTCGACTTAAGAAAAACGATAGAATTGTGTTAAGTAAAGATGGTCGCGTGCCAGTGGTGCTAGAGAAGACAATTAATTGGTGGTATGGAGTATTGAGGAGCTTCTGAGTGTATTCCTATTAAGCACACGTACCTTAACTCAACAGCCAATCAGAAATGGCCAAGACGATTACATTCATGTACATTTTGATGGTTAATCCTTGCACCAATTGATTTTATGCAAGAACTGGGGCCTAATATGTACTAAGGAGGTATAGAAAGAGGGGCACTTTCAATTACTAGGTAGGTAGTTTGACGCCAACGCGATTGCCATTCCATCATCTCTAACCACTAGGCCGGGCCAGGGTCCAAACCCAAACTTGCCTGGTCCCAATTCCCCGGATTACCTTTCATTATATTCATGCGCCTTCCCGTCACCGGGACTGTTTGTGAATCTGTGTGAAATCGAAGGAGTAGGGCAGCCCGGAGCTTCCCCTCGCCTTCCGAGAATTCTCGACAATGACTCTCTCAACCCTCGGCGTCCTTGCCGTCATCCTACCTCTCCTCTACATGTACACCTCCTCCGTCGCGCAAACGCGATTGCCCACGCTGCGCAACAAGCGCATCTGTTTGCTGATAGCGCACCCAGACGACGAGGCCATGTTCTTTGCGCCTACGGTGCTAGCCCTGACCCGCCCAGAGTCCGGCAACCACGTCAAGATTCTGTGTCTGAGCTCCGGCAACGCCGACGGACTAGGCGAGGTCCGCAAGAAGGAGCTCGTTAAGAGCGGCTTGCTGTTAGGCCTGAAGCATGAGGATGATGTCTTGGTTATAGATAGCCCGTAAGTAATAAAAACATCCCCATACGTAAAAATGTACTAATGTTGGAATGACAGCGACTTCCAAGACTCTATGACCATAACCTGGGAAGCCGACAAAATCTCCTCCCTCCTCACCTCTGCCTTCGCGCCGAACCTCACCTCTCAAAAGTCCTCTAATTCCAACCCTGCCGCCACCATCGACGCTCTCCTCACATTCGACGCGCACGGCATATCTTCGCATCCAAACCACATATCCCTATACCACGGGGCGCGAACCTTCATCTCCTCCTTAACACGGGGCAAGCCTGGCTGGGCCTCCCCCGTCGACCTCTACACGCTAACCACGGTCTCGTTACCGCGTAAATACTTTGGTTTCCTCGACGTCTTTCCCACCATATTATCGCTGGTCATAAACGGCGGTGGCGAGCGTAGGAGCGACAAAGGCAACCCGGGGGCGCTCGTCAGCATGAGCGCGCTAGCAGGCGGAGGTCGCGAGAGCTACGGCACGGCGCGGCTAGCCATGACCGAGGCACACAAGAGTCAGATGGTTTGGTTTCGGTGGGGCTGGATTGCGTTAAGCCGGTATATGTATATTAATGACTTGAAGCTGGAGAGGGTCAAGTCGTGACTATCCTCGTGCAGGTCGGACAATGGCGATTAATGCTAGTACGTAGAAATCGTGAATATATATCACAAGACATCTATTGAACACTGAACCAGACAAGCATTCCATGTAGACTACATACTTTGAAGACCTCAGTACCGTTCCCTGGAGGACTACGTATTAATTACTGCTTGTGCCCATATGGGACATGCTTACAGCGGATTTTATGCCAGACATGTATATAACAGATATAGCAGCTTACATATATATATCCAAGTTTCTCGCTCTCAGTAAAATTCGTCGTCATCATAAGGAGCTGCCGGTTTATCCGGCGGCACGTGGCCCTTAGATGGCCGTCTCCATCGGGACGTATTTAGGAGAAGGGTATCAAGGCCAAGTTTGGCCATTGGTAGGTGCCCAGCTAGAGAATGCCCGTGCACCAATTCGGTTCTCAGTACTACTGTTCGTCTGAGAAACCATCTCCTATTATGCTTCTGTGGCGTATCCATAGGGAGACGGTAAGTACGGATTTTCTGTGGGACGTCTCGTATTGGGTCGAACAACTCTACATACCCGGTAGATGTTCGATAATGGGCCGGGTTTGGAATGAAAGTCCGGAATTCGCGTATGAAATTCGGAACCGCGACAGTCACAAGCGGATTGGTAAGGCTATGGCTGCGGACCTTCAACAGGAACTGTCGACAAATCGTCTGGAGATCGTACCACGTCCTCGCTTTCAAGAATCGAAGCCGCTCGTATCGCATAATGGCTTCGCTGACACGTACTCCGTCACGAACCAACTGGGCATACTCAAGCACCGCTTCCTCGTACTCTTCACATATTGTGTCGTTCAATCGCACCGCTTCCCTCATGAGTGGGACGACCTTGCTGAAATGGTGTCGCGCTATAAGACTCTGGATGAGGGCCCAATACTCTTTGAAACGAGGTTGGACCCCTCGTTCAACCATAAAATTAAACATTGTTTCTACCGCTGAGGGGCCCGGTATCTTCCAATATATGTCCGCTATCTTCCATGCCGTAGTTAAAGGCGGCGAGCTCAGGACGTGAGTCCAGTTCAGCAGCTCATACCAGATAGACATTGGAACTGGAATGTTTTGTGTTTTTGATATGTGATCAACCAATTGGCACGCGAGGGCGATCTCCCCGTTCATACAATACGCATCCACAATAGTTTTCATGAGCTTTAACGAAGGACGATAGATGGAAGGGCAAGACGTGATTTGGTCGTGCGGACCGAGAAGATCGTCTTTATAGATCAAGCGTCCTAAGCAGATGCCGAAATACCTTCGCAATATCATGGTGCCAATAAACCGCAAAGCCCCAACCCGCGCGTAGGCGATTATCGCAGTATATAATAGATTTGGAGTCAGTCCGCGTTTCTGCAGCAGGTAATGACTAAATACTCTTGCAACTGGGCCACTCTTCCGTACTGACCGGATAAGATCTTCAGCGTGACCTATACTCTTGTTGAGTCCGAAATACATTTTTCTCTTCCGGACATGAAATCTTAGGATATCCAGTTTGATAATTTTATGTCGACTGAGCCTAAATCGAGATCTGTGGAGGTTTCGCGGATCGTTTACTTTTCTAGTCTTGTCATAGCCATTGTAAGGATCTTTTGTAAGGAAACGCGCAGACATATACTCGTCATAAGTTTCCTTTGCCCGCCAACTTTTGGTGTTGAATTTTATCATATCCGTCCAGAACCATCTCGCGGCTTCAATATCCGAAGCGAACCCCGCGTATCTGAAGAGGTACGTATATTCTTCTGTTTGCAGCGTCTGGCCTGTGGCCTGCAATGCTAACACAAGAGATTTTATACACTCTAGAAGCTTTACGTAAACACTTCGGATTCCCCAATCATCGATGTAAGATTCCATCCCAAGGACCTTGGCCATCCCAGCCGTTATGTTGAACTTGTCGGTTGGATCGATTGCCCAGGAAATCCTGGAGGGATCTAGCCCTTTGAGGATCTGAGTAAAGGTAGTCCGAGGCAAGGCAGCTATAGCTTCTTGCAGTTCAAGCGGCTTTATCTCCAAGATCAAGCGTATATTGATGAACATTCTCAGAGGGTCCCCATGTTGCAGCGCCAGAAGAACTCTCCGAAGCGGACCAGTGACATGGCTGACTGGATCACTATCGGATGATTCCGCAACCGAAGAGGCGGCTATCCCAGGGGTTTTATTTGCATTGCTGCCGAGAAGATGGCAGAACCAGTCAAAGTCTTGGCTCGAAATATTGGCTATAGAATGAGCATGGGAAGCGTAGAGGCTCCGACATGACGAGAAGTTAGTTGTAGGCACTCTTGAATGTCGATGTAAATGAAGGCTAATGATCCTCGAATGTGTTCCCCTTGGAGGTGTATAGAAAAGAGCTCGGTGGCCACCAAGCGTCACCATCGAGGTAGCGGGGGGCATGGCGGCAGCTGTTGAGCAGTATCATACTAGCAGAACGATCTGCTAATTCGTGATAGAGGCCGACGACGACGTGATTGGCGATAGTACATACATTATCATCTAACACGGGTTTGCGGGGAAGCTAACTGTTAGTCTGCTTGCGCTATCCGCGGGGAATGTGGAGAGGAGAAGTTGACAAAGTGGATGAAGTGGACCTTGGGATAGTAATTTTAGATTTGGAAGAAGCTTTTGAAAGTACCTCTGTACATAATACGTACCTAGTAGCACGACCCATGTCGAATATGCTTATATAAGCTTTTTATGTGGTCAGTGCACATTTCACTAACAATTATTTACAGATTTCAACCTTGTGCTGTAGTTCACTAAATCGTCAAATCTGCATTCTACAACAATCCAACATCGACGCCAATCCCTCGTCCAACCCTATTCTACACGAACAACTCGGAAGTCACGCCATATCACCATTGGTATAAGCCCTTTTCATGATAATGGCTGGAGGCGAAGAGGGTCCAGCTGGTGGCTCGGTATCTGAACCACTTGATCTCGTACGCCTACTCCTCGACGAGGTAGTCTTCGTGAAGCTGCGAGGTGATCGAGAATTGAAGGGTCGCCTTCATGTATGTGGTCCAGTTATTCGAAATCATGTTACATCCGCTAATTGGTCACTGTTTTCAAGGCCTACGACAGCCACATGAATTTGGTCTTAGGTGACGTTGTAGAAACTATCTACACGGTGGATGAGGATGACGAAGATGAAGATATCAGAGTGAGTTTTCTTCAACTGCATAATACACTTATGCCCGCTGACTTCCTATCTAGACAACAACTAAGAAATCCGAGATGTTATTTGTGAGAGGTATATTATTGTTATCACACTTTCCCTTACTTCATCTCGTTGATCTTTACCTAACTTTCGGCCATAGGTGATAGTGTTGTCCTCGTCTCTCCTCAGAACTCATCATGAGCACTGACCGCAAAAATTAAATCTCTTCGGATCTAAGATACCCCTGTCTTATCCCAGCTCATCCTTTGATACGACAAGGCTCATCCATGGATTTCTATGTCCGATCAATTGGTCTCCAACTTGACCCCAAAGTATGGATCTCAGTTTAGAGATAGGAGGAAACCTCGTCAAAGAAATGGTGACCCATTTCAGGAAGCGCATAGGAAGGCTTCAGATTATCACCAAGAGGGCCTTGGAACCCCATTAAATTAACGCAGGAACACGCCAGCGTCGTGAAAGCCTATCAAGATGTCACAGTGATTGGTTATTGGACCACCAAGGCTGTGGCCTCTTGTGATATTTTATTTCATGGGCAAGGCGGTTGCTCCTATCAGTTCAATGCAATGTTTCCTTTTCAAGGAAATCCACTGTTGATAACCGCCATGCATCTTCTCAATTCCGTCTTAGTTCACTTAAGCGATCGTGTTCAGATCTTCCCCGCGTCCACCTTATCAGACCTGGCCATTAACCCTGGAGATAACCATCCATCGGGAATATCCATCAGCCTATCTCATATCCTCTCTTATCTAACCCTCACTGCAATGCCTCCAATACGCCTAGGTAACTATCTCCGCATAACTACGTCCCCTCTTTATTTAGGTTCCTAGTAGGTGTAGAAGTCCTACATATACGTGGTTGATCCTTATACCCTTTTGTCTTAGATTTAACATATTGATCTAGAAACCCTTTCTTTACATTGCCCATATTCTCCACCTATTCAACATAGTTCTTTAAAAGCCCTCTCTGAGAATTCTATGGGCAAAGCCTTCGTTGCCACTTTCGGTACTAATTTGCATTTTATTATTCGATTCTATCGAGTAGCTCTTCAAGTTCCCATTTGATTCGTTCTGGCTATTACTACTATTAGTGTTACTTGAAGAAATTAGTTGTATATTGCCAGGCCCTCCGGATCCTACTATTACCCTTATTCGAAACTAACAATTGAAACTCGACATCATCATGGAGCCAGAAAAGGCAGATAAAGAAGGGAACTCTCTTCAAGTCACTGACGTCGACGCGGCACTCGAATATCTCAACCGCGAGGGTGCAACTGTGATGACGGAAATCAACGAGAAGGCGCTTGTCAGAAAGATTGATATGATGGTTATACCTCTCATGTGTTAGTGCGAGCGAACGAGCGAACTTGTCACGGCAGTCATCTTAACAGTCATATAGGGGCTTGCTATAATCTTCAATACCTCGATAAAACACTGAGTAGGCCAACCCCCTTCCGCCTTTGGTGAATTCAAGCACTCATGATGAAATAGTCAGCTACGCCAATGTCATGGGGCTTCAAGAGGATACATCTATTACGGGAAATCAATTTTCTCTGTTGGCTACACTATTCTACATAACCTATCTGGCATTTGAGTTCCCAACGGGTTATCTCATGCAAAGGCTACCAACCGCAAAATATCTCGGTGCAAATGTCATCCTTTGGGTAAGTGAGCTCACTAAGACTTAAATTTAGCCATACAGTGATTTAGTCGATACTTCAATGCTATCCATAAAAACGATCTGAACGTATTTTTGGTATCTGCTAAAATATCCTAGACTAGTAGCTAACTGAGTCACTTCAGGGATCGGTCGTCACGTTGAATTCTGCTGCGAAAAATTGGGCCGCTCTAGCAGCTCTCAGGACATTGTTAGGTTGCTTCGAGTCAGCAGTAGCTCCGTCACTCATTCTGGTAACTAGTATGTGGTATAAGCGATCTGAACAGCCTGCCCGCCTCGGTTTTTGGTACGTGGGAACGGGAACAGGGTCGATCATTGGAGCCCTCACATCATTCGGATTTCAGCATTACCATTCAGAAGTGTTCACGTCATGGCAAATCATGTTTCTCCTCTTCGGTCTTATCACCGTCGCCGTCGGAATCCTGACCATGATATTTCTTCCCGATAACCCAATGAAGTCTCGACTCACTCGCGAGGAGAAAATATGGGCGATAGAGCGGCTCCGCGAGAACCAGACTGGAATCGAGAACAAACACTTCAAGATATATCAGGCGTGGGACTGTTTTACCGATCCTCAAACTTGGCTCATCGTTCTCATCACTATCACATCGAATATACCGAATGGCGCTGTTAGTAGTTATCAGGCCACTATCATTAAAGGCTTCGGTTACACATCCAAGCAGACTGCCTTATTACAGATCCCATCTGGCGTACTGGCTTGCATATCCGTCATCGGGGCGGGCGTAAGCTCTGCAAAATTCAATGCTCGCGGACCAATTATCATAACTCTCCTACTCATAGGAGGTATTCTTGGAGGCAGTCTTTTGGCTTTCTCAAATACAACAAATAAGAGCGCACTATTGGCGGGGAACTATTTAACCAATGTCATAGGCGCAAGTCTTCCACTCATCTACTCATATTCGGCGGCTAACTACGCCGGCCATACGAAGAAGGTCACGATGAACGCGGTGTTGCTCATTTCCTTTTGTTTGGGAAATATCATTGGGCCACTCACTTTCCGCGACGCGGACAAGCCCCGATATCTCCCAGCCAAGGTTGTTATCGTGGCTTCGACGGCCGTATCCATAGTCACGACCGCTGTTCTCATGACGTACTACGCTTGGGAGAATAGGAGGCGCGACCGAAAGTACTCAGGCCTTTCGCATAACGAAAATAGTGAATTTTTCGATCTAACGGACCGCGAGAATAAAGAATTCCGGGTAAGTGGCATAAACTTCTATGTAGGCAAATTACGTACTAACCTATGAAGTATCGCTGGTAGTTTCAAAGACAATAGCGCGCAAGGGACTTGTAACCTATAGCAAATCAGACGTAAATGAGAAGATTTTCAATAAATTTACATTATGAGAGACGTGAAATGAACTAGGTATATTTATATCATTATTGTAGGTATTCTAAAGACGACACTTATGTTACTCTTCAAGAAGGGCCGACTCCCCAAGGACGTAAATTAAAAGGCCAATAGATAATATATGACAATAATAGAAGCGGAGTATATGGCCGTCACTTCTAAAACGAGTTGACCTGTCTCTTGTGCCGTAAGCTCATTCGGCAAAAGAATGATGAGCAAAAGCGCCGAATAGGAGAGAAGCCCGCGGGCGAGAATAGTGTCCATGTTCATGTTCTCCGAACTGTGGTTAGCTACCTCTGTATACTTTATATGAAGCTTCTGCGTCACTTAGTTGGCTTGGAACTATCTTCCAAAGTATATTCACTCTATGCATAAGTCCCTTGACATATCGAAGGCTTGTCTAGAAATATTATCCTTTCCAATATATAAATTTATAATAAAGCGATTGTTTTGGCGATGACCTCTCCGTTAGGTTACAGAATCCTAACAATTTTTTTATACCGTTGTAGCCTTGTACAATACCATTATATAGGGGATAAAGGGGTCTTGGAAGGAGGGGAATGACAGTAAACAAAGACTTGTAGTGAGAGATAGGTTGGCCATACCGATGCTACAGCCCAAAAGAACCGGATAGATAGGTATTACAACACGTATCTAAAGCCTTTGTTATCCAACTCGGTGACATCCTGCATGCCTTGTTCGATAGCTTCTTTCTCCTGTTCTTCTGAGAGTCTCGCGCCATGTATGGCAGCCTCCCTGTCCCGTTTCTTGTTTTCCGTCCACATGTATAGGTATAATACGGCAGCCATCACCGTTTTCACACAATAGCCGACAAGCATCCTGTCATTTACTATCAGTCTTCTGCGTATAAGTGGTTATGATTTGAGAAGACTCACGCGATATAAGCTGAGGTATAGAATGGAGCTTCTGAGTCCTTGAAGGTCTGCGGCCCAATGATATTCCCAACGCAGTAGCCCACAAAGAGGAAAGCGCCCGTGAGTTGTTTCTTCGTATATCCAGCCACGTTGCTGCTTACCATGGTCATGCTCAAACTGAAGCCCACCGAACTAAATGAACATAGCCACAGAGCAACTAATCGCCCCCAGCGGTTTCCTGTTCCATCTGAGCCAACTGGCAATCCGACGAGAGCCGCAGTGCAGCCAACACAGATCAAGTTACTTATCAACATAACAGCACAGCGTAAATTAGGAAATCGGGAGCTGATCCAACCGGATAGGAGCAGAGAGCAAACCTGTACCACGTTCCCTGGTATCTGCAGATACTGCGTCTCGAGTACGCCGAACCCGAATGTTTCTAGAATGATTGACGTGAACTAGCTCAGATATCAGCGTCAATTTCTAAATATCAACACTCATGACTGACGCTGGATTGCGCAGCAATAGGGATTTGCGCAGCAATGGCCATGACGAATAGTATCCATGTCATCGGATCTCGGAAACACTGCCACATCTGATAGGACTTGAAATGGTGGTTCTTCACTCCTTGTCGGTTCATGGTCACTCGCTCAACTGCTATAATTTTCTGCCTCTCGTTCAAAAATCGCGCAGTAGAAGGAATGTCGGGCATGAATATCAAGAATAAAATGCCCCAAGCCAGGCTTATCGAGCCAAATATGAGGAAAATGTACATCCATGGTGGTAGGCCTGAGGTGATATGGCCGACCTACTGTATGTCAACATTCAATGGAACCAATGCATCATTGTTAGATAAACGGGTTTCACTCAAGTAGTGGAAGTGAGGGGATCTTGTAAGAGATCATTGGCGAAAGATGAACATCTTGACTCACTGTAGCAGTATTAGGACGCATCTAACTTCAACAGAATCTGCTATCATACTGACCAGCATACCCAAGTAAACCTCCAAAGATTCCCGCTATTCCATTCATGCTGTAGTAGGTCGTTACTCGCAACGGTTGCTCATCCTGTCGCCACCACATCGAAAGGACTAGCACAAAACCCGGATTCACAACAGCCTCGGAGCAACCTAGCAAGAATCGGTTTACGGCGAGCCCAGCGAAATTCTTACAAGCCGGTGTAACAATAGTAAGCATGCCCCAAACTAGATTAATATCTTATCAGACAGGTGTCTCTTCCCAGAATAAAAGACTCACTTACCTATGGTAGTGCCGCCAAGGAACTTCCCAACTGGAAGTCTCTGGAGAAGGTAGCCAGCAGGCCACTGTGCTACCAAGTAACCTAACAGTAGGTTCGGTTATCTGGACTTGTCAAGCTTTTTCCTAAACTCCCTTACCGAAGTAGAATATGGACAGTGACCACGAATAGTCTTGACCATGTAAATTTGTTCCCTGCTGTAGTCCGAATACGCTTGCAAAATTGACAGTGGATTTGTCAAGGTATTGGAGCAGATAAGTTCCCATCAGAAGAGGCATGATATGCCAGTCAATTTTCCGTAGCACTTGGTGCGCTTCTTGCGGATCGATATCTATAGCATCTTGTCTCTGGTAAAGCTCGTACGCATCGTCAAGGTCTCTTGATGATTTTGAGGATGCTTCCTCCGCTCGAGTAGAAACTGGACCAGAGATATGGTTCGGGGTAGCTTCATTAGCCGATTTCTCATCCATTTTGCTCTGGAGCTGCTGGAAAAAACGATTTGTCAAGCCGGAATAGATCACGAGGCTAGATCATGTACGAAGGACTAAGTTCGTCATTGTAAATTGTGCAGTGACTTGTTCATATTAACACTCTCGGAAGTGGCGGCATGTTTCCCACTGATCTAGAGAGCCCTCACAAAATGACGGCTTAATAAAACTCCTTGAAGATTCATATTAATGTTACCCTATGATTAAAAACATACCACATCAGCAACTATATCTTATGATATACCGATGCCGGGAGGACTGCCCGGCAAATTATTTTGAGAGAAGTACTGCATAAATACAATGGTCGCATTAGAACTAGGGGTAGTTATTAGGTCGAGTGAGTCTATAAGTTTCGAAGATAATATATGAACTTAACATCTTCGACTATTCATATTGTTTACCTAGCGGTGAGGATGAGCATCAAGCGTCGAGAAAAACCATAGATTCCTTTTGCTTGAAGCTAGTAATTTCTGTGAAACCATATCTACTTTTTTTTCTTTCTCAAAAACCTCTTCATAAATATTAGTTCTATGAGTGTTTTCTTAAGCCATTGACATCAAGGATGTTTAATGCCCAGGCGTAAAAAGGGGGGTTATGTTCCACTTTTATAATTCCACTTTTACAGTTCCGATGAAGTACCTAGGTATCTAAGCTTGGACCACATCAATTGATGCGACTCCGAAAAAGATGCAAGATCGAAATTCTCGTGTGGAGCCCAGAGCTTCCCATCTACACTACAACTTCAACAAACCCGCGCAAGTCGCAAGATGCCTCCACGAATACCCCTGCAGCTGGCCGCTCAATGCTGCAGGGCTTCGATTGAACAATCTAACCACTCGTCCATCGTCGGACTATTCAGCGCTCTCTCCATCCAGACTCGCAGCGCTCACATCCTCGCCAGCTTGTCTGACAACCGGGGCGCCTACCAGAAGCGCATTCGTCTTGGTCGCGGTCCGTCTTCGGGAAAGGGCAAAACTTCCGGAAGAGGTCACAAGGGTCAGAAGCAGCATGGAAAGGTGAAGCCGTGGTTCCAGGGTGGTCAGACGCCCCTGATAGTTCAGAGGGGAAAGCTTGGATTTAAGAATCTGTATGATTCACCGACCTAAACATCTGCCCAATATCGAGTGTAGACTAACTATTGTACAGTCATGTAGCTACCATGTCCGAAGTCAATATTGAAAAACTTCAACAGTGGATCGATGCCGGCCGCATCGACGTTACGAAGCAGATCACTCCTAAAGAGTTGATACAGTCCAATCTTATCGGAACGATCAAGGATGGTGTTAAGCTATTGGGGAGGGGAGCAGATTCATTGAAGCAGCCGATTGATATCGTCGTCTCTCGCGCTTCCGCATCGGCGATCGAGGCAGTGGAAAAAGCAGGAGGCAAGATCATGACCAGATACTACACTAAGCAGTCTATCAGACGATTGGTACTGGGCAGGAGTTTTCACACAGACAACCCTCTGCCAGTCGGACCAGAGCACGTCGAGCCGGTCTTAGAGGCAGTTCGGAAGAAGGGGTTCGCTTTCAGACTGCCCGACCCGACGTCACGTCGAGACATCGAGTACTATCGTGACCCTGCGCATCGCGGGTATCTGAGCCATATGCTGAAGCCGGGAGAGTCACCCAGTTTATACTTCAAAGTGCCGCCGGCACAGCTCTCCAAGCAAAAAAAGAGTCAGAAGGGGGCCAGCAAAGAGGACACGAGACTCTGGGAGAAGTTGTAGTAGTACACTCGCCACTTCCGATGAATGTATCATATTTGTACTCCATCTGCAAATATGCTATTATGAACATACCTCTGTCCCTGTAACTGTTGTGATTGTGAACTGCGTCAACGGGTTGAAGAACAAGATATCTGATGTGGCTTGTCTATATGAATATGTTCGATGTATCGAAGTATCTAAACCTAAGCCGGTTCTTCCCGTGGCTGAAAGGGCAGGGATAAAATATTTTCTCCACTGCTATACTCAGCTCCGCAATTGCGTTTTGCAGTTGTCAGCGGCGATCCACTTGTCCCACCTAAGCCCCCCCAGGCGTTTCAGCGCAGGCATAGCTTTCTCAAGTTGTGGAAAGCACGGCTGCACGGGCGTGTAGTTGCATGTCTAGGGCTCTTGTAACACTCGAGCTTCAGTTTCTCAATTCCTCAACTCAATCCACAACTTCTTCTTTTTATTCTCGCTGATTTTGAGTACGCATGTGGTTCCATCGATCCCTCTAGTCTCGTCATTGTCATTGTATTGTATTGCGCTACGCTCGCAATTGCTTGTATGGTTTGTTCAGCCTACCTACCTACTTAGCTCTTACGAATCCATTACGACATCTCGTAGCCTTCAAATAAGTTTGCGATCGTCCTCGGCTACGTCGATCAGCACGCTCTCTTTTAGTTCACGATAGTTAGTACCAAACCACCTCTCGAAACCTCTCCGGGGAAAGAAGCCAAAGAAATGTCTCTCTTTGGCACTTCTCCTACGAACGATTTCTCGTCTTCCGGTAATCCGAGTACTGCGCGATCTCGAAATTCGTTGTTTGAAGACGATGGGCCTATGACTCGGTCGACCTCGGATACCCTCTTTAACGATGACGATTTCGGAGGCAGTCGTTCTGCGTCGCCTTGGGATCTGCCAACACCGAGAAAACAGCAATCGCGTGCCGACTTGATTCGGAAGTTGCTTGATGGTGTTGAGGTGCCGGATAGTTACGTAGAAGCATATGATAAAGCCGCAAGAGAAGATGCATTAATGGATGAGAACTATCCACATGACCAGAAGATCACTCCCTCAGGAATCACCAATACACTGGCTGCTGCTAAGTTAGGCGCTGATGACCAGGCGCAAATAATGGGAATAATTGCACCTAGTGGTAAACTGGATCCAATCGGGCGCAAGGAGTTTAACGTATTATTGGCTCTTATCGGCCTTGCGCAGGAGGGTGAATCCATTAGTTTGGATGGAGTTGACGAAAGAAGACGCAGTAAGTCCAAATCGAGCAGACTTTCATATGACGTTTGCCTTCCTTTTTTTTCCCCTTTTTAAATATCAACTTTCCCAACTTCCACATATTCATATGTTTGTCACTTAACTGTTGACGAATCGTATTCTGTATTTGTCGTCCAATTGGCTGGGCGAGCTTATCGTAACTTCGTTGCTGCGCTGCGCTGCGCTGCCCTGTGCATCATCTTGCGGGGACATTTACGTTATTCGCCGAGAAGAAATTACATCCTACCTCTCTACTAATACAACAACATTTTACTAGACTTACCGAAAACTCGCTTTTTATGGTCACCACCACCCGTCAACCACGTCAAACAACCCGCCTTTCCAAACACTGCAGAGCTTGCAGCAAAACCACCACAAAGACCCGATTCGCCGCCTACGCAATTTAACTCGCAATCGAGAGCTAGAAAGCCATCGATGGATGGTCCCGAAGACGATCCGTGGAGTTCGTCTGATCTCCACAGGAATCATAAGCATGACGACACGATGAAGACGAACGGCACCCACAACGCGAACGCGAGCACGAACGGTAATGGTTATGGTAATCCTGAGTCCCCCGATATGCACTCTCGTACAACCTCCAACTTCACTACCGCAAGCACGGGTTCGCCTGGAGGCCCTGGATCTCAGTCTGTTGGCGGCTCCATATCTTCGAACTCCGGTGGTTGGGGATATTACGATGGAAACAACGCCGGAGGCTTCGGTGATGCGCCTCCAAACGCCCCTACGAGTCCTTTCGGCGGCGTCGGCGGCGGAGAAGGACGTGACCCAGGTTCTAGCGCTACCGTTGGCCATTATCGGACCATTAGCGGTGGTCGATCTGGCAGTGCGGTCGAGGAGAACATAGTGGTCACGCTCATGCCAGAGAAAGAAGGCGTGTTTCTATTCCAACATCACAACTACGAAGTGACAAGCTCGCGGCGAGGTAGCAAGGTGATCCGCAGGTACAGCGATTTCGTGTGGTTGCTCGATTGTCTACACAAGAGGTATCCGTTCCGCGCGTTGCCTCTGCTTCCGCCCAAGAGAGTTGCCGTTAACGGCAATCATCTTTCTAACGATGGCGCATTCATCGAGAAGCGAAGACGTGGCCTGGCTAGGTTCTTGAACACACTAGTTCGACACCCCGTCCTAGGTCAGGAGCAGCTTGTGATAATGTTCCTGACCGTACCGACGGTATGTACCAAACACAACGTTGACAATTAAGATTCTAGAGCTAACACACTATAGGAACTTGCAGTATGGCGCAAACAAGCTGCGATTTCGGTGATAGACGAGTTTGCGGGCCGACCGTTGCCAGCCGGCCTCGAAGAATCCTTGCCATCTTCGTTGGAAGAGCTTTTCGAACGCACAAGACAGGGTGTCAAACGATCAGCTGAATTATATATCTCGACCTGTAATATCATGGACCGCCTTGTCAAGCGGAGTGAGGGCGTAGCCGCCGATCACGGGCGTCTAGCTATGTCGCTTACATCACTTACCGAGGCGAGCTCGGATACATACGCGACCGATACGAACGACGTGCCTCTCCTAAACGATGGCTTAGTGGCGATGAGCAAACACTTGCAAACAACGCAAGGTCTTATGGAGGATGAGAGCAAGGCGTGGGATGCCGGCGTGCTTGAGGACTTGAAGAGACAGCGCGATGCTTTGGTCAGCATTAGAGATCTGTTCGACCGGAGGGAGAGGCTAGACAAGGACAATATCCCGCATCTAGAACGAAGGATCCAGAGCAACGAAACAAAGCTCGCCGGTCTACGAGCCAAGCCAGACGGGTTAGTCAGGCCAGGAGAGATAGAGAAGGTTGTGGAAGCTATCATCAAGGTTCGTATTTTACCCCCCGTTCTTATGATGCGTAAGTCTAACACGCTAGCAGGACAAGGAATCCATTGTGAACCAGCACAACCGCTCTATATTTGTTAAGGAATGCCTTCGCGACGAACTCGTTTACTTCCAGCAGACGCAGTTCCATGTTAGCCGGTGGAACCAGGACTGGGCACAAGAGCGTGTCAAATACTCGGAAATGTTGGCGGACAACTGGCGCCGACTATTAGACGAGCTTGAAGGCATGCCGCTTGGCGACTAGAGTTCTCAACGAGGTATGAATCCGGCCAGGGCTAGGAAACCTGCTAGATTGTGCATGCGAGACGTGGAGACGGAGGAATTGGGAGGGTGGGTAGAGATTGAGACAGAATGATTACGTCCAAAGGGGGATGAAACATTCTGACAGCGCAACATTAAACTGCATGACCTTGGGAGGACTGTAGAATGCATGAGAGGTTGCGTACCCATTGTACTTTTTTTTTCTTCCTTCTGCTTCTTTTACATCCCTGTATTCTTGAGGGGACGAGCACATGCTGAGGAAGGACACGCAGTTATCACGATACCCTTCTTTCCCTTTTCAGTTGCATAGTATTAATCATTCCCATGTATGTTAGTATGATGCCTAGCTTAGACAGGCATCATTAGGAGATTTGGTCAAAGTGAAAGGAGGGGACGGGGATAGAAAATGTTCTCCAAGCCTCATTGCCCACTCAATGACAAATTGTTAGTTTATGAGGGCAAATAGCGACTAATTTTGTTCATATGGAATATGAGTACGACTACCTAGTACCTATGAGAATATCCGAATATCTTGCAATTAGCACCTATAGCACCTACCTTTAGGTAGGTAGTGACCCATAGGTCGAATTAGGTAATTAGGTGCGTGCGAGGTACCTATTTAGGTAGCGAGAAACAGCTGCCAAGGTGACGCCCAAAACGCCCTACGCCTTCCACCTTCCACCTTCCATCTCAAACAAACGAGTTGGTACGTAACAGGAAGCGACCCCACTACGACTTGCACGACGAAGACCGACTCCAATTCCAGCAACCTCGTGGGAATTTCTACTTCTTTCAACTCTTGCTTACACTGCATTCACTTTACTCGAGTCTATCTTATGCGGCCAAAATAAAGCAAACAACCGACTACTTAGAAAGCGAAGACAATTCTCACATATTGCTCCCCTTCGTCAAGGTACCCACCACCTTATTTCCGAACGACAACAATTCGATAGCCCCTCACTGCGTCACGACCCCTCCTTCATATTCGAGCATATTCGAACCGCCGAAGCCATTTCGTTACGAGGCACGAAGCACGAAGCACAAGGCAAGAGAACGGAAAGAAATCGTACCGATCGCATGTCTACGCAAGACGAACCACCGACCGGTTTCTAGAACTGAGATCAGCTTCCGGGAAAGCCAAGTCCGAGTCTTAAGAGTCTTGATGGTATTAGGACCTTAGGACCGGCCGACGACGTTATCCCCTCACCGTCCTTGATTTAAAAAAATTAAGGTCACGAATTAGCTCGGTGTTACAAGGCGTCACGATGCCCCCGCTATCTACCGCCCAGAAAGCGGCAGTGGCTAGCTTCGTGTCCATAACGGGAGCTGCGGATAAAGTTGCTATGAGGGTATAATATCCTGCCCGTTCCTATTGTCCGAGTCGGCATTGGTCCGCGATATCGTCTCGTGCTAACGGATTGTTTGCTACAGTATCTCAAGAATTCGTCATACAAACTGAACGAAGCCGTCGATGCGTAAGTGGATTTCCTCTACTCTTATATCCCTTTTATATATGTGCAATGGGGTCTAGATATCCTGATATCTGGGATGGGGGTTGGAGCTTTAGATGCACTCCTTATAGGGCGTCAGCAAGATCTAGTCACCGGGATACAGGAAGAAAACTAGCACGAATCGACTCGCGACTTGTTACCCGGTCGGATGGGGCGGATATGATGATACACGCTATAGCAAGGTGGCTTGATGTCTACTCCCCTTCCAGTAGCCAGAAGAAAGCTTGGTTAATTAGATACCCGCACTCCCAGGCATAACTTGGATACTTAGATCAAGTCGAACTTATGCTGTCTTACCTTATATTTCTATTTCAGTCTATCTCCTTAACCACATATATTATGTGAAGCAATCTCTGGTGTCTGGCGATGTTGGGTCATGTAATGTCACTAACTCCAAGCTTTGCAGGTACTTTCAATCCAACGCTGCTGGTACTTCAGCTGCGAATAAAGAAGCACAATTAGGGAAGCTATTCGATAGCCTCAGAAGTGCGTCGGTTTATCCCTTATTGTCTACTTATGCCTGGCTCGCTGACAAGTGAGACAGACGATGCGGAAGATCAGAAAGATGTGTTGGGCGCAGATTCATCTATGCAATATTTGAATTCGATCGGTGTTGATCTTGAGGGCGCTTCGCTATTTCTAGCCATGGAACTAGTGCAAGCCCCTACCATAGGAGAGATCACACGAGATGGTTTCATCAAGGGGTGGAGTGCTCAGGGGATGTAAGTTTTATATCCTATTTTTTCATCTCAGGCATCTTCGCTGCCTGGTAATAAAATTGACTGGCATTAGGGTTGATACAAAGCTGGAGGCGCAGAAGCAGTACTTCAAGCGTTTAGTAAGCTCTCTATCAACCGACCGCGACCTCTTCCGAAAAGTCTATCGATACGCATTTGTCGTCGGCAAAGAAGGCGATCAACGTGCGCTTTCCCTGGACAACTCTATCGTATACTGGGAAATGCTATTCAAGAAACCGGGCCAGGTCTGGGTCGGAAGCATTGCGGGCGTCGACTGGTTGGGTGAGTGGATCGCGTTCTTGCGCGAGAAATGGACACGTTCCGTTAGTCGCGACATGTGGAACCAGACGTTCGAGTTCGCGATGAAGAGCATCCAAGACGAGACGCTAAGCTTCTGGAGCGAGGACGGTGCGTGGCCCGGAGTCATCGACCAGTTCGTCGCATGGTACCGACAAAAGTCGGAAATGGACGTCGATGCTTAGCAGGCCGCGCTTACGCTGCTATTATTATCTAGGTCGGCCGTGGTTCATCCGCAGAATATGCCTTAGAGATAGGGGCAAGTCAGATGGGGGATGAGCACGTGAGTATTGCCTGCTTGAACGGATAGTCCAGGAAGCACTGTTCGGCGCAACGCAGAGGTGGGCAGATGGCAATGCGCATGGGATTAGGAGTTGTGCTATCGTTATGACGAGATCATTAGCAGACGCACTCGCGTCTACACGGAATGACGACGCGGAAAAGAGCTACGTAGCTACGCGAACGAGAGATTTATTCTTAAGCGATTCCAGATGATATCTAGACGTGCATGTGTAGACTCCTTGCCATTGGCATAGATTTGACAGGTGAGTGCCTCGGTAGGGGTTAAAGGGGTAAGCTAGAACTTGGACTTAGAGGAGTTTCTGTACATTACAGAAATGAAGTATTAAGTTTGTACGTCGATGTTTTTTTTTGTTTTTTTTATGTTCTCTGCGTATGTACGTCCTCCTATGGCGTCGTAAATGTACAGCAGATCAGCAGTCAGATGGGCGGTCTATGCTGTCTGATTTGATTTGACTTTTCTTCCCTTTCTCCCAGCTCGTGTCATCGTAGTAGCTCTTCTTTGAGGGTTGAGGGAAGATGTCTTCTCCCCACTTCTATTATACTCCTATAGTAAGAGCATTGGCACTTACGCATATCCCTCTTGCAGGAACAGCAGCCGGACTGGAAAGCCATGCCAGACATTGCCTTTCGTCTCCCAGCCCCACCAACCAACCAACCAGATTCCTCAAATCCTTCCCCCCCCTCCCCCCGCCCAATCACCACTTAACCCGCATAAACCAAGTCGTTCATAAATAGGTAAACACCTTACTTAGTTCGTAGTCAACCATCTGGGCTTGCCGAAGCGGCTCATGGTCTCGAGCTTGCCGTCGCCGAGCTTGACGGAGGAGTGGCGGATCATGCGGGGGTCGAGGGCGAGCATGTTGCGGACGGCGTCCTGGGTGGCGACGGAGCCGTCGAAGCGCATGGCGAAGTAGTGGCCCTGGTGGTGGCGCATCTGGTGCACGCTCGTCGGCTTCGGCAGCAGGAAGACGCCCCAGTTCGCTATCCCGCGGATCACGCCCTTTTGCTGGAGGATCAGCTGGCCTGCTGTTAGGACGATTCTGTTTTTGGGCAGTTTAGTATAGTGCTCTTTTTTTACTTCGAGTAGGAAGGGTGCGATTGTTGAGTAGGTAGGTAGGTGGGTGGGTAGGTATTCGGACTCGAACAGAGTAGAATGGGACCGGTGGCAGTATTCGATATAGGTAGGGTAGAAACATACTCTTTCACCTCAGCAAGATTGCCGGGTCGGACCTATGGCTTGTTAGTAGAAATTCCTTCTCATTCATATAGTCAGAGAGCAGTAATTGAGAAAACCAAGACTAACAATTCCAATCAATTCGTACAGCATCTTGTCGGCTGCTTGCTCACATGGAGCGCGGGGCAGAGTCAATTCTATTCCTTCGGCGGTAGAATGTTATGACTTCTGACCTTGGGTCGAATTGGAGCCGCCGTTTCGAGGGGAGTCGATATCGCAATTTCTTGGTGAAAGTATTCCCGAGTGAATCGATAGCAAAGTTGCGAATCGATAACGGGTGTTGAATTTTAATGGGCCCGGAATAACTTCGGATGTATTTCCGGAGTGTACCGAGAGATGGAGTATACATGGCAGGAAGGTCTAAAGCTTTCAAAGAAATACAACATCTTTATCCCCTCTAATCTTTTCTCCGAGATCTTAACATCACCTCTCACATTGACATTGACATTACTGTTATGTAGGTGAATATATGGATGTCTCAGAAGCCTCACCCCTTCAAACCAACCCTCACGTCTATCTACAGGCTTGCTCGCTTTCTCCTTGTTACTTGTGATAAATGCCAATATCAACACATATTGGATTACCGAGCGCATTCTCACGGGCTTCCGAAGATAGGCGATTAAATCTCATATAGTCGGCCTGAATCGCGAACTTGGCTGAGTTAGTCTCTAGGTATCTCTTTATTTATTATGTTTTTTCTAATAAGCACCGCGTGGTCTAAAGAAAGGATGCTTGGTCTTGCAAAGAGCGCATCATTCTTAATTGGGAGAGCACCAAATTGACGGTCAAGTAATTCTTTCTTGTTGTTTAGAATTAGGTCTTGATGCTTGTCGTTCAACAATCTCATCAGATATAGGCTACACGATTGAGGTACAATATAACAGATAAGTACCGGCTCTATTGATATCTCATACCCATAATTGAGTCGACCTCTTCATAGGTAGGATATATAATTCCTAGCCAATGGCTCTGTTTATTAGGTAGGTACGACATTTCAAACAAGGTCATAAAAGCAAGGAATCTACACACTACATTCTTCTACTTGGAAAAGCCGCAGCAACTACCTACGTGGGCAATTCTCTCCCAAATAAACATTTATGGTTCTCAATCTTATCCGACCGACTATGCTTTCTCTTATATTGGAAGGAGGCATCGTGGCGTAAAGTCAATTCACCAGTTGTCCAACTTGGTGGCGGTAACCTTCAAGATGTGAGTAAATTTAAGCCAAACTTAATTCCATCCGGAAGGCATCACCGAAAGCTGGACTCGAAATTATATAAAGAGCCAGGGCGCCCAGAAAACTCGCAACCACTTCCTCGCTCGAAATCATTATCAAAACAACACTACAAACGTTTCAATAATACTTGACATCACAAATTAACTCTTTAAGTTATTCACCTACCTACACCGTAAACACATACACAGATACGCATACACATATCTACTTATAAATAACTAAGGCAGTCATTACAATGGACTTTCTTGACGAGCTTGAGTCAATGGCCCAAGTGGCTATCCAACAACCATACGAATCCGATGAGCCTGATACCGATGACATCGAAAGATGGCAATCACTGTTTGGGTACACCTACTCCCAAGCAGCACAGAAAATCCAAGAGCACAGGTCGGACCTATCTCGTGTCCTAGTCACGGAGTCCCACTGGGAGATTGTGCGCGCGGAGAAGGAAGCACAAGGATACGACAAGGAGGCTTACGAGCACTCTTGCAGTCTGACAACCCGCATCAACCCGTCGGCGTCCCAAAAAGTTTCAACCAAAGCTACTAAGCCTTCTATTTATCTGCTCAAACTCGAGGGGCCACTTAGCCATGTGGCACAAGTGAAATCTGCAGCCGAGCTTAAGGAAAGCCCAACAAAGCTCAGCGGCACAGATGACTCGGGAGAGTCTACAGCTTTCTGCAAAATAAACGCGGAAGACAAAGAAAAGATTCTCGACTATCTCTCTCGCCAAGGTTCCCGATTTCAACCTACCTTCATCCGATATTCGAAGGCGGAGAAGGATCTGTCCGCGGTGTCAGCGTACCCCAGCCTCGGCATTGACACCACCATGCCGCAGCATCGCCCCGTATCTATGGACGACCCAAAACTAAGCCCGGCACCGAACCAATATCCTGTCTGGTACTTCTTCTACGGGACATTGGCGGACCCAACAGTCATAAAGCGTCTCGTGGGCTGCGAGCCCTGCTACCGCCCGGCGAGCGTGACCCATGGTGTTCTAAAGACTTGGGGTGGCAAATACAAAGCGTTGGTCGATGCTTTCGATGACAGAGCAGAAGTGCAGGGTCATGCATTCCTTGTACATAACCATGAGCAAGAGGATTGCCTCCAATTATACGAGACCGACAAGTACGATGTGGTTCGGTGCGAAATCCAGATGGGCGACGAGAAGGTCAAGGGTCTCACATTTCGATTCATCGGCGACGTCGACCCATGAGCACTGCATGCGATGAGGAGACCACTAGATATAATATCCACACTCAATTCTGATCTCTATGAAACACTGGTTGATCGGCTCAGATTAACAGCGATTGGGTATTCGGTAGCTTTGGAGGCATTGGAAAAAGCGATGTTAAACGAAAGCACTGTGACGGACTGGCCATATCACCTGCAATAGATCGCAAGTTGTCCGACTTGTAGGTTCTCGTCTTTTGGTGGTTGGGCTCAATTGGCTGGTGGGATCACCAGGCATAGGGCTCAGTCCCTACGTCCTAATAAGCATCCTTGGTTTGGAGGAGCGATCCGTTTGATGCTAGAATTAATAGTTAAGATCCCGTCGAAATTGCGACCCCGGCGCTCATAGCCGACGAGGGGTGGACGACAAAGATTGATTTGCTCTGGAACACCTTACACCGACATTTTGAGTTTCGAAAAGATACAACATGCGGAACTCATATACACATATCATTCCGTGAAGGCCATTACACAATTGGCCAGTTGAAAAAATGTCGCAAAAGCCGTAGCGGTTAAGGAGACAGCTACGACAAGGTGCGCTCCCTTGTCAAGGCAAGATAGGGCAACTCAGTTTTGCCAATCAAACCTCTTAGCCCCGGAGCTACACACCCATATGAAATCCGAGGGGCCATACAAGGGGCTAAAGGCCTTGTTCGAGTAACTAGACAACATGTCTAGAGATGAAGTTGTAAACTTTATAAGCCTGTCCAAGTACTTTGCTTGGAACTTCCAACCGTCCAAGGAAGGAAAGTCGGGCTCCATTGAATTTCGCCGACCCCCTGCCATTACAACAACCAAGAAGACCAAACATTGGGTCTCCTTCACGATGGCGTTTGTATGGATGGCCATGAATGGCAACTTGGATGCTTTCGTCCGCGCCTCCGGGAAGACGGGGGCCAAATTCCAGAAGCTCCACCCCCCGAACTTCGAAGAGCAGCTACTACGTGCTGCGAAGGAAATCGGGGTCTTCTGGAGTTTGGACCCCCGTCTTCGACAAGAAGACGACGTCAAGAACCTACACATAACCACCATGGACGAACAAGCCTTTCGCTGGTTGGCAAAGTCGGGGTTGGGATATCGTTGTAGTCAAAATGGCTAGGAAGCATACCTAGATATATATACTATCCGTAAAGATACGACCCTACGCAAAGTAGGAGAGAAATGCTGAAAGCAGTTTCGTCGATCTTCTTCTGGCACCATATGAACTCGTCTTTCGTGATAGATTTTGCTTATTATTCGTAGGTTAAGTTTATGTGTGCCTCTTCGCTTTGAAAGTGGGTTGAGCTACTTGACAAGGTACACCTTAGTCCTGCATGAAGCCCGCTTCCTGCCGTCTTGGCTTGCCATCGGATCGAGCCGGGCAGGCCGGGGTCTAGGAGGACGCCCAGAAACGAAGAGCTGCAAGCCAGGATGGAACCCAGAAAAACAAACATACCGGCAGAGAAAAATCAAGAAATCGAATTGGTGAGTAGCATGACGTGCCGCTTTTGACTGGGGAGGGGAGCGACAGTGCATTTGGGGGCCGAACGACCACGCTTTGGCATACATATCCTACGCCTTACGGATCTGCCGCTACTGTATGAAATGCCTACGCATCACAGATTTCACAGGGGTTGCCACATGCCGATTGCCAGAACGTCGGTAACCCGTGTGGGGTTTCCCTTCTCGTCCTCACCTTATGCACGGTTTGGTTGTGCTCGACATCGCGTCTCTTTCTCACAACTCATTCCTCCACCTGTGGAAGAATAATTGAGAACGTAGGTAGGTACCGGCAATTATTTGATCACAATAGTACTAATCCCCCTGCTACCTATGATAAATTGAGCCAGCTCAGGCATTCAAGTCCATGTCCGTGTAAAGCAACAATTTTTGTCAAAAAGAAAAAGAAAAACCAACGCAAATGCATTCGCCTACGCCTTTTCGCCATGCCTCCCTTTCTATGCAGTAGATGTAAGGTTTGTAGTGTACAATCTCTTTCGCCAGAGAATGAATTAATAGACACACGCGACGGGGTGGGTGAGGCCGAAAACCCATCCTCCGCGCAAATACAGGGGGCAGCATAAGAAACCGGTGTTGCCACCCAATGCTTCCTTCGCTCTCACTCTCTTCTTGATCTTTCGCAGTCCTCTCATCTTATTAGCCAGGGCCGTATCAATGTCCCACCCAATCATCCTTTTGTCCTTCCCTTGGTCCGGCCGATTTTCCCGCCCCTACCAATTCATCCGTGTCCGCGTCCATAGAAAGTAAAAATGCGTGATGTGAAAAGCCTCCTGGTTCCTTGCGGCACTCCTTTTATTAAATCCCCCCACGATAAACGGAGACCCTCGACGTCCGCGGGGTGTCGTAATCTCAAGTCTAAATATAGAAAAAGCTAAGTCGAGAATAAACGTGGTGATATCGAAGGTACGAGTTCACGTGTCCGAATCTTCGTTGGGGAGTGTCTTGGACTCCATAGTGTCCCATAACTCCTCAATCTGGAAACTGTATGTGACCTGTTAGCCATAGTTCTTCCAGGTTGTTTCGATAAAAAAAACTGCCTACCGGGTACTCTTCACGAGCTTAATACCCTTCTTCTTCGCGAAGGCGAGGAACCGCTTCTTGGTACGCTCCCGCTTGAAGTAGGCAAGAACATTACCACGCTTCTCGTCCTTGATATCTACCAAAATCTTCTGGGTGTCCGATCCATACTGAATTTCCTTTATCTCCTCTAGCGACAAGTCGAAATTGATCGGTTTCTGGTAGAAGCCCCAGGTAACCTTGGGATGTACGTCTCTTAACACTTGGTGCTCGAATATGCCCTTGTCCTGTTTCCAAGTCCAGTATTGTGTCACTTCCGTGCTGGTAGTCAGCGCTCGAGTCTTGATTTGATACACTCTCCAGTCGAGGTGCATTATTCGCCCGGCGGAGAAAGAGTCAGTCGACGTCCAGCCGCTGTAATCAAGGTCGTCCTCTTCGGGTTCCTGCTTAGGGGGTGCGGGTACAGGCGCAGGCGCAGGCGCGGGCGCGGGTGCGGATGCGGGCTCTATACGCTGTCGCTTCTGCATACGTGGTGTCACAGGCTCCAAGTATTCGGCTTGCGGCTGGTCGAGCCCCGTCTTCTGCACGTCTTCCACATTTGGCGCATCGTCAGGATCAACTTGGCCGATTGATCGCCGACCTTTACGTCGAACCGAACCCGATTCCTGCTTCATCTTCCTAGCCGCTGCCTTTTCCGGATTCTTCTCATTCAGCTTATATCCGGAAGGTCTTCCTATATTACCAAAGCCATGCTTTTCTCGGAGAAGTTTCAAGTTGGCGTCGTGATACAAGTCGTGGGTGGTCCTCGAGAGGTTAAATTTATCCCCTTGGGCCTCAGAGATGTCGCACATGCGCTGACGAAGCCATTCAAGGGGTGTCATGTCAAGATCGAACTTCTTTAGCTCCTCATGTACGTTAACTAATCGGAACATGGTGTCGTAGTTGATGAAGGTCTTGTAAAACTTATTCATCATTTCCTTGCCCACAAACTGGTACGGATGCCATTGTTCGTTTCTGAGGAAGTCGACGACGGCCTGGCCTCTATTGACCTGGCGATTGGCGAGAAAAATGGTGTGACGTATAGCATCTGGCGTTTGCTTGAGCTGCTCTAGCTTCTCCTTCCACTTGTCTAACTGGGGCTGGATAATCCCATCCAACGATTCCCACTCGGGGTCCCAGTAGGGGTGGTTCATGTCAATCCGCTCGAGAGGGATCCCGGCAAACATCGGTGGTTCGGTTACAACTTTGCCATCATCCTTGATGGCTAACCTCTCACGTGTGATTTCTCGAGCATCGGTGGCTGCTGGCGTCGAGCGATCCGCTGGAGGTAGGGAGCCCTTGGCACTGGGTAAGGATTTTCGACCAGAAGGCGACTTAGCCTTAGTCTCGCCAGACGATTCCGATCCAGCTAGAGAAGCATAATTAGCCTAACAGCAAAAACAGCATATAGAAAGGGAAACCTACGTGGTTTCCCGTTGGGCGAACGGGCGGCCGCCGGGAAACTCGGTAAGCTATGTCGCTGCTTAGGTTTGAGAGGCCTGTCTTTGGTACGACCCGTTGGGTAACCCTCTGCAGCGTTCACATCCACATCATTGGGCACGCCGTTTGAAGGCACACCATTGGAAATAGGACCGGGTCGGACACGGTTACCACCACCGTTTCGCAAAGGCATAACCCTACCATTCATGGACTCTCCTTCGTCTACAGGGTTGTGGTATATGCTGCTGAGCAGGTTGCCCGGGTCCGCGGGGGGTTCTTCCTCCTCCTCTCGCCGACCACGCCGTCGCGTACCGTTAATACTTGTCCACCCTGCACCGTTCGTCTGCGATGGCACATCACGGTTAGATTGCCGGCGGTTTCCGCCGCTGCTTTTCGGCCTCGCATTTTCTTTAGATGCGACATCCTCGCGTGCGCGTAAAAACCACTCTTCTTGCGCTCGGTCATCCTTTTGCCGCTTCTCCTTAAGATGCAGCTCGCTTTCCTCAAACTCGTGCGCCAGTTGCTCCTGTTGCTTTTCGTGTTGTTGGATCTTATCCGTCAGAATAAGGAGCTCGTGTTGAAGACGTGTCCGTGTATCGTACAGCTGGACGAGACTAGTCCTTAGGTTGTCTTGATGAACGGCGTAGTCGCGATTGCGCAATGCGTCTTCTCGTTCTCTATTATACTTCGTCGTTTCCCAGTAACTTCTCTCCATCTCATCCAAGTCTTGTCGGCCGGACGGCTCCTTCTTGGCGGACATGACGCCAGTTCAACGCGCGTCCGCCCAATCACCAACTTAGCCTTTTCTATGTGTTAGTGATATCACTAGTAAAGCCTCAGTTATCTATCAATGAACTTGAAAGCTTGTATATGAGATAAGGTGTAAATAACAGCAATAGGGCATACGCGGCAACTGCGAGCTGGTGCACGGACAGAGGTAGGCCGGATAGCTGATAGTGTGCGTTGGAAGGCTTGGTGCATATGAGACGTATCACTTGGAGAGGATAAAATCAAGGACGAAAAGAGTAAGGGAAGTATGGAAATAGCAAGGAAAGGGAGAGAGGGAAGTGAACGGGTGAGAAAAGTGAGATGACGAAGTAAGGCAAGACGAAGCATCTATAATAGAGAACGGTATAGTCGATGTGGGGATGCGGGTCATATTATGATGATATATGGAAGGGAAGTAAGTAGTAGGTACGAGTGCATTAAGCAAATATGTAATTATACTTACCAGTCTAGGATAAGGTGAATTTGTTTAGACTTGAATGAATAAAAAGGGTCGGTGACGGGATTAGTCGACTCATGGACCGGCGAGAACAGACGGATGGATGTCTTAGGTTGGCTGCTTCTACTAATGAGAAAGTCGTTATTAGACAGAGCGAAGAAGAAAGTCGTGATAAGTATAGAGGTGGATTCGAGATTGAGAATAGAAATAGAAAGAGTAATAGAAAGATCAGATGAGACCGGTCAAGTAATGTGCAATATTTGCACTATGTAGGCATATCATCGTTGCTGCTAAGTGCAGGGACTGTGTTGCGGTGTTGCGGTTGTGGTGTTGAAGTGCAGGTAGTAAATTATAAATTGTACGAAAAAGGCAATTAATATTGGTTAGCTGGGCAAGTGCTTGGTGTGCTTTGAGATGACTGCCGGCTACTGCCACCCAAACTAGTGACTAGTTCGTATAGGAAAAAAGTGGTGAACGAATAAATAGGAGGCGCATTGGGCAAGCACTAGATTAAAAAAGGGGAATTCATGCAAATAGTAGAAGGCAGCTAGGTAGATATCTTAGATATGCAAGTACCTAGTATACGACAGTGACGATGATAATAGTTGCAACCCATAAGAAAATCAGAAAATAAGAGAGATGGAAATAGGAACAGAAAGAGAAAAGGGGCGGGTAGCCGGATCGAGACACCAGATAAAACTGATGTGCAGGAGGTACGAAGTAAATGTGACTGATATACGTGTTCGATGAGATATAATAAAACACTTGCCTATAGAAGACTCAGTAAGATGGAGCACTGGGTTAGGAAATTATTGATGACCAGCCTCCAAGTGACTAATAGGATCGCCAAAAAGTGCCTCTTCCTCGGATTCGGGATGTTGGAAGCACCTCCAGGGCTGCAACTTGGAACAACTTGTTGGAAGGTTCAGACATGTGTGTACTCGAAAAGGATCGGCAGCAACGGGCAACAACAAAAAAGGGGAAACGAAAAGTCGACGAAAATGCGTGATCTGGAAACCCCTTGGGAATACGGGGAAAGCAAAACACAGCTAGTGTCCCTGTGTAAGCGTACTTACTATATTTGGACGCATGCAATAGGTAAATGCGTATAAGATATCTGGGGATACGTGGTACGCGGGTCGTGGTTGGAAGAGTGAGAAAAGGTAGTATAAGACGGAGGAGTATAGTCGCAAAGCCAAGGGACAGAATAAAGCGTAGGTATGATATTCCACCTTACCTTTAAGGTTAGTAAGTCGGTAGATACTAATCAGCGTAGAATAGTGACAGTAATAGTCGATTAGGTGGTGATGGCGGGCAATCCCTATCGTCGAAAATCGGCTTGCCGGTACCGAGAAAAAGGGTGAGTGTTTAATTAGGTATTCGTGTATTCGTATGTCAGGCGAATCGAATAGTCTTAGTTGGCCCGATCCAGTCCAATAGTCGGAATCAGATGCGGTCGATCTCTCCAAGTTTGGTTCCCCGTTTCGACCAGGCCTGTCGATGCGGCTCCCATTTACAGGGTCCCGGTAAGGAATAAAAATAAGATAAAAAAAACACTCGTTGACGTACGGGTTATTCGACGGTCGTCGTATGGAATCAGCCCAGGTACGAAAAACTATCTGTCCGGTGGCGACGATGCTGATGATGCCCAGCTTCGAAAAAAAGGCTTTATTCTACCCCCTACCCGAGATGTTTCTGTTTTAGGAGGCTTATTGCGTTTTGCGCCCTTGTTGGGAGTAGCGTGTTCTTTTTTATTGATGACGACGATGGCAGTTCAGATGCTTGTAATGCCTGTAATGCTTGTAGGTGATGGCGCGTTGGAGAAACGCGCCGGGGTATGTTGATGGGGGCCTTCGATGGGTCTTGGCAGGGTGTATGGGTGTAGCTAGAAGAGAAGAAGAAAAAGTGACGAGTTCGAATTCTCATGTAGCAAATTTGTCGAGTTATAGGTCCCTTTGGGCTAAGTAGAGTGCGCAATCATACGGGAAATATGGAAGACATGGAAGGCAGGGAGACATGGGTGACTATCTACTAGCGTCGATGGCATAGAATAATAGCCGGCCAGATCTTGTTTAGACTGGGTTCCAAGGTCATGTCTGGCTATTATCTATCAAATAGCGAATAGTGAAGAATCACGCGTGTAGGTGATTGTGGACGTGCGCAGGCAAATGACTCGAGGAATGACTGGTAAATAGCATCAAGAGGTCAAAAAGGGTGCGTAGATGCAGAAAAGGTTTAGGAACTGGAATAGGAATATGATTTACTAGGTAGAGTACGAAGTAAGTAGGTTTACATTTCAAATGTTCCATATAAACTTTTTTTCAATCAGGTCAGGCGGATGTATCTTGGTATGTTTTGGGTATCCCCTAATATGTTCATGTTGGTAGGTAAAGTGGTAAGTAAATGGTAGGTTCCTGGTAGGTTCCAGGTTGGTTGGCAGCTACCACCTACCAGCCTACACTTTAATACTAGTCCCTATAATGTATATCTACCTTGCTATAAGTACAGCTGAGAATACGTATACCTCCCTAGCACCAAGGTTCCATCCTGATTTTTTATTGATGACCTATACACTTACCTAACCGTACCTAGCCACATGCTAATAAATATGACGGATATGCTTAAAATCAAACGTTGAGCATTGAACAGTTTCCATGGGTCTACGCAGTATCCTATCCAGCCCGGGCATCCCACATATTATCATATGTCATTATCTGGGTAACGAAACATTTATCCTAAAGGTACTTACTTCGCCCATACTTACCAAAATAATATATGGTATAACAACCCTTTTTCTTAATAGGAGTGCAGGGATGTCGTCATCATCTCTCTCATCCCATGTTCCTTTTTTGTATATAGGTATTAGTATTAGATTTTCATTTCTTTTTCTTTTTCCAAGAGGTACATACATCATCGATAGGCAAGGGGAAAGATGGGCAAAAAAAGCGATAGGCGGGCAACGAATCAATACCAATACTACGACTTATTATTGGCGCGGTATGACACTATTTCTCTAACGTTTTAGGTAGAGGTCACCCATGCATTATTAGACTCGGGCCACGGGTGTACGGTAGCTCTGTATGTGCTATGTGTTATGTGTTATGGATTTAATGTGTGTACTCTGTGCTGAGTGCTGTGTGCATCCATGCAATAGCTGGTACCTAGGAAACATTAAACAAACAACCTACCCACGCACCCACGCACCCACGCGTTGCCCGCAGATGCCAAGGTGTACTCCATCGAGTACATGATATGCAGGTACCTATCATACGTCGATTCTCGACGACCTGTACCCACTCGTCATCGAAGGAATAGTATACGAGCTACATGTTACATGACACCGTTCGTACATATGTCCTTACTACGCATTCTTGAGAAATGCAATACTGACCCTCAAAAGCCTGCTCACGGAACGAGGAAAACATCGGAGAAAAAACTTACAATACCATGACTAAAGTTAATAAAGGGAAGCCTTACTGGCCTTACTAGTTCTGCCAGGGCAGGGAAGCCTCGTACCGTCATATCATGTCATCCATTCGAACACTGATGTTGGTCGTGTCAAATTGGAGAATAGTCAGACCCGAACTGACTATATGCATGATTCTTGAGGGGGTGGAGGGTGAGCACTAACCTGAGAAGTACGCTGTACCGGCTGTATTATCGAATTGACCTGCTTATTACTGGTAGCTTATTAGCTTATTAGCGTATTCGCGCACAAAGTACGTGTAATCCCGTTGGCACGGAGTACGTAAGTTCTCCATACGTCTCATGGGAATAGACAATGAGGCGCGCAATTGGCAGGTGAGGTAGGACAGGAGGCGCTCGTCTTTTACGGAGATTTCGGGCAAGGGGGTTGAGTGGTCGCCTTAATCGCCTTGGTCGCCTTTTTTCTTATCACGTTTAATAGCTGGAGATGATCCAATATTAATACACACGGGCGCATTTATGCATCCAACCTTTTTAAGGGGTGTCCTATACTAGGACGATATGTAGCCGGTACATCCTCCAGGGCTATCTAAATATTTAATGTTCTCTAAATACATAGTCCCTAAATATTACCTACTTACTCCCTATAGTACTTTATCAAGTATGAGTTGAGTAGTCGGTTTGGTTCGGTTTGGTTAAATGTTAAAATTACAATGGCTATCCCACAGTTCAGTTGGCGGCCTCGTTGCCATTTTGCCATCCCACCTTCTTCTTAATCCTTTACGCTCAAGTTTTCAGTATTAGCTACTCCCTTTCTATCTTGCCCCCTTACGGCTTAGACTTCAAAGCCACTGCGCACGAGGGAGGCAGACATAATTAAATCGCATACGTATACGCATATATACACGCATAAACATATACAGTACCTATGCATCTTTTGATTTGCAGGTAGGATTTTGGAGGACGCGTTGGAAGTAACATGGAATGATATAAATAGAGAGCTCCGGTCTCACGAATCCCATAGTTGGCACTATCATTCATCCATTCATCGTCATACTCCGTACTCCCGTATCCGATCTAATCTATCAGACTTGGCAAGCTCCCAAGGATATCACAATTATTATGATTATTTCTAATAGCCTACATATATGTACTATATATGCCTACCTAGTAGCTTCTCCTTTACGTGTACATTCCATATTCCCATCCGCAGTCGACATACATTACCCTCAAGCAGAGAGCACTACATAGGCGTCCTACCTAATTAGGTAGGATTATATCACCATCCCTGTTAGTTCGTCTTAGGACTATTCCGCTATCCGAGGTCCCGCGAATAAGATGGCTACATGTATTCGCCAAATTTTCAGTTCTCGGTATTCAATCTACATTATGTAACCTTGAAAAATCTATTAGAAAATATCGAATATCATATTCTCCACCCTCCATGTACTGAACTGGCTATGATTAATCTCTTCTCGATATATACCTAGGTATATTTATGTATATATAGGAGGCGAGCAAGCATAACCGAGGAAGTAGGTGTGGACGGGTGGGTTTCTATACTTGGCGTCATTCGGTAGAAAGGCCACAGCCTACAGGGAAGAAGCCAATTAATATAATCAACCACGTTGTACCAGCCATCAGCAAGGTAAATAGGAGAGGGACGGCTAGACAACACGTGCAGCTGCTGCAAGTTCCATCGAATTCTATACACCTAGGCAGCCTTCAGCGATATACAAGTTTACACCTCTTGCCATCCTCTACGCAGCCTCACTGTATCCCCGCCCAACTTTGGATTTTTGGGAATAAATATCTAGGCGCATTTACCAGTACTCCGGCTTGACGTAGTTGGCGAAGGTCTTAGGCTCCTCATAACCGTGGTGGTCGTGGTGGTGGCCGTGTCCGTCATCTTGAGGTCCAACGTATTCCATCTTGTAGACACTGCCGCACTCGGGGCATCGCTCCATCGGTCGCTCGCGGGACATCTATATATGTATATCGTCAGTCAAGCCTCGCTCGGCTAAGTTTGCGCCTGCGCAATGGGTGAATTCCGCATTTGGAACAAGGCTGTGAAAGGAGAAGGGGAAAAACATACGCCGAGCCAGGTGACGACGTGAGAGTCGGCAGGGTAGCCGGTGCAACCGGCGTACTGCTCATCACCAGCGGACCTGACCAGGATTGGGTTGTCGAGAGTTCCTAATATATGCCATCAGCCCAACTCGCCTTCTATAACTGATAAGGCTAACACCGCACCTTTCCGCGAAGCGTCGAGGGGTCGCATGTCGAAGACATCCACTCCCTCTATCTTGCCGAGAATTTCCAATCGCTCGAGACCTGTCGATTGCTCGAGATCGGTCGGGACGGTACCAGGCGCGGCACCGGGTCCGAGAAGGTCTTCCTCGGTTCTGATTTCTATATATCGTGATGCCCGATGTCAATAAAGTTTGTCCACCACGCCATATGGCTCATATAAAACTCAATTGAACCCAATTAGAGCGTACCGCTGAAGGTCTTCATTTTTTTGGTAGTGCTAGGAGAAGCCTCGACATTCTTCGCATCGCCTAAAGGTGCAAAATATCAGCTTCGTTCATCATGATCGGTGTGTCGTACGATGCGCTTTCGGCTATAAGATGGGATCGGTATTCCTTACGGCGAATAGCTGAGACGGCGAAAGTCCGTCGAACTGCGGGAGACACGGCAGCCCGACGGGCGGCGGCCACTGCGGTACGTTGCAGGAACATGGCGTGGGCGATTTTAGGAGTGGAGAGTTGGATCGTTCGGCGGGTGTTGGTGGAAGGTGGGTGGACGGTGACGTTCTGTGATTGTAAATTGGAGGTTTAGGAAAGAGGGATTTGCGAGTGGTCTGATTTGAGGATTGTACCGCTGTACCGAACCGAAAGCTTGGACTTGCTGCTCCTGGCACCCGATTGCCAAGGTTCTTTCCCCATTCGGGATCATAGACGAACCATATTCCCCACCACATCGCCCATATCGACCACATCGTTAGTCATCATTATCCTAAGCTTGAAACTTTGAATCACATGATCTCTGTGCAACTGTATTAGATATTGGGACGTTGGTAGTATTTCAAGAGTACCCACATTTAAATCTCAAGCAACCCCAGATAAATCGATGAATCGACCATATCACACTGCATTCTCACCTGTTTTCTACATAATGTATGCACGAATATGTGCGCTGGCGAGAGCATATGCCTCATACTTGCAGCCTTTCGATCTTTCATATACCCATTCGATCGCGTACCTACTGGGATAAGTCTAGACTACGGAAGTACTGATGGTCTAGACTACAATCTTCAGCTGTCGCTTCATATAGCAAGGCATACATACGTCTTACAGATATCATGCGTGCTTATGGATGCCTCGACAAGGAAAAGAGGTATGTGCGCCCAACGCTGAAGTTCTTCTGACTTTATTGTGTCGACCTGAGGTAGGTATGTGTTAAGCCCTCGAGAAATCGAGCTTCTATAATCAGACCTGATAGGCCCAAGTAAAGAGCTGGTGACGGTTTGATTTTACAGCGTGGTCCTCGGGGGGATGCCCTGCAGCGGGTGCTAATAATTCCTAGCTCTGGGGACGCGGCGTGAAATCCTTCCTCTTCTCTGCTGTGATGCCCTTAGATGTTCTGGGCCGCACGGTACGTATTCACTTTTCTTTTTTCTTCCCTCCCCTAAACAATTTGAATTTATCAAGCTAACTTTGTACAGCGCGTTACACTGACAGAGCCAGCGAGTACTTCCTTGGTAGAAATACCCGGGTAATCTTGTTAAACTCTGTCATGCTGAGGATAGAGCATCATATAATTATTGGTCTTCAACGAGGAATCCCTAATGCTGTCTACTCCTACTCCTGGCCTGTCCGAGTTATAAACAACAGCACAACATGGCGCATACATGACTGCCTTATGCATGTCCTACTTAGCTCTGTAACGGCAGACTGCTAAGTTAGTGGCGATGCGTCGTAAGCGACTACCTATGTCGGACAACCTTGATTCATATTGGCGAAGATGGCGACAGAGGAATATGCAATAAACACCACGGTCTACTCATACAACAATACCAAAATATCGAGTGTGGTGTCCTATATGAAACAATCACACCCATCCTCTGCAATTGTGAGACAACAAACTCAAGAAATGTTCAGATTTAACCAGATAACTAGATGCATATCCGACTTTTGGTAGGAATGCTCTTCTGCTTATGTATGTACGCCAATACAGCCAGACCCATGTACCAATAACGAGTCCCCCCTTTCTATCTATCAAGAAGTCTACCAAACAAGGACCAAAATCGCACTCATACGCGCACGCGCCATGTCCGCTCATACTCGAGGCTTTTCTCCCTTTCTGAACTGGAAAGCCTCAAGAACCGCTTGCCGTTGGTCCTTTGTCGTGTACTTGAATTTGACATCGCCACACCTACCACTCCGAGCCTCCTCTTCGGTAACCCACAAGAACGCCTGGTGCTCATTCGGATCCAACGTCACTTCATACCCATCCACCTCAGTCATGAAGGAGTACTTGCACATGGTCCGGGATCCCCTGACGAAGAACACCCTGCCTTCGCCGATGAGGGGACCGATAAAATTGGCGCGTAGACCGCTTTCTTCCCACAGCTCGCGCGCTACACCATGCAGCAGAGATTCATCTTCGTAGTCGCATGCTCCTCCTGGTATCTCCCATAGCGACGGCATCGAGTCGTGCGCCGCTCGTTGGACGAGGAGCAGTTTTCCTTCGGGGTTGAAGACGAAGGCGCCAACTGCTATACCATTAAATTCCCGGTGAGTGATCAGATATTCCCGCATGGAGAGGTTGAAGTTAGCCGATGAAGGTGAGAAGGAGAAAATCGTTGGAGCGGATGGTGCGGATCCCGCAGATGCTCCTATTAGTTCGCCCATTATGCGGTATGTGGTAAAATGCTTCGTAGTAAGCTTGAGGTCTTATAAACAGTGAACAAGCAGGGTATGTTTCTAAGGATTGCCTAAACACCATTGACAATTCTGTTGGTCTAGTGCAAACATTAAGAGCGATAGTGGATGATTATATAGCATCCCGGAAGGGGTCCAGACCCAAATTGATCGCTTGTCATTGCCGTGACCGAAGAAGACCTAGGTCGGTATTATCGGGCTAGTCAACTGATCCAAAATGACCTGTCAGAAACTCCAGACTATCCCTCTTACGCCACTCCCCTCCCCCGTCAGACTCTTGAGGCTGAACAAAGTGGACAAAAAAACGGAAGCCTCAGAGCTTCAATGCCCACTTTCCGCCCCCACTTCCACATGCCATTGTGTCAAACACGGCGAAGTTGTTAGCGTCGACATATTTCCAATAGTTTCAGGCAACTGTCATTGAAAATGTGGCAACCTAGTTCCAACATATCGGGGAGACCCACTAGATGACGGTGGTTTCAGGATGATCAAGAATTGCTGAGTGAAACGTATTCTGAAGAAATCTATAGATTGCTACGACTGTCTTACATCTGCAGCTTGTGCTAGACATTCCGCCCATCTTCGGAAATTTGTTGCTGTCAGGGCACGTGAGATATTAGGTCCCAGGTTGAGAATTTAGTCGGGTACGGCGGAGTTGTCAAAAATCGTTTTGCGCCTCCAACGCCCAATATGCAACCACCTTAACAAAGGGTGCGCCGGGGATGGGAGTGAGATGAGATCAAGTTACTCCGTGTGTAAGTTTCTATACTTACATACATATGTACCTACACAGGCAATGGTGTTGAAATCAACATTGAACCAGAAATTGAATGATAGCACTAAGTCTCTTGCTCGGTGATGTTGCGGTATAAGTACCTCGGTGTGCACAGCCAGATATAAGAAGTATGTTGATTGTTATCATCACGTTACCGCTCCTAGTTCATATAAAGTTAAGGCGACGGACGTCAACCGGGTAGGAGTGGTCGGGTTACTCAGGGAAAGCGACCCCTCCGTCCGTCACTTCCTCACGCACGCCAAAACGCCAACCTTAAAAGGCCTCCGGGGCTATCTCCAAATAATGATTGTAAAAGTTCCCTCTTACAAAAACCCCTCCAATGACTGGATCTTACGGAGCTCGCAGATTAAAACGCCACATATTATAATATATGCAATCATAATGTCTATCTCGCATGCAGACGGGATACACGACGTCTGATATAGATGATTCGCACCTCAAATGACACCGTCAGACCATTGATTTCTCAAGGAGATGTCGAAAGTCCCTCCATCTAGAACACTATTGGTAGGACTACCATATCAGATCTCATCTGTCTAGTCTCATCACACAAGACAATTATCCCGTTCAGCTCGTTCCTACCCTCACCTACCGCCTCTTACGTCAGTAATCAAAGCAAGGATACATGGCTTTTCTCTCCATGTCCTAGCAAATTTCTATCTCATAACCGGACCAGGATATTGAAAAGAACAATGCTCCACAGAGTTGTTTTATCCATACTTGAACAAAGGTCTACCGGATCCTGGGAGGCGAAATATGAGAAGTTGATCAGGAGTCCAGAAGGGCCGAGATGAGAGATACCCTTGAGTATGCAATCGTCTAAAATGCAGTCATCTCCAACAAATTCCCCGTCTCATGTATGGACGAGTCGGGTAAACCTGGTGAAGAAGACAGTAGGCGTCCGATTAAGAGAGTCTGTGTGCCCATTGCACAGAAACGACAGACGAGGTCTAGGGAAGACAAGAATGCAAGAAAGGGGAAGCGACTGATGAAGAAGTGGGCTCCGGTAGCTGCTAAGGGATCTAGCCTGGACGAAGCACCACTAGAAAGTTACCTCGTCGAGGATCACCATCAAATATCCAACGGCCATAGACGCATTTTGAATTGAGTGACTCGACTTTCGGTCTTACCAATAGGGACTCTGGAGTTGTCACTACTTTGGCCATGCGGAAGCCAGGGCAGGCATTCGGCAGAAGGTCCTACTTCGTTATGTCTTCCTGCTTCAATACAGCTTCGTTTACCCGCGATTGATCTATTACTAAATTTGAAGGTTCTTTTCTCGATGTACCAGCGCATGAATTTCGACCCAACCGAAATGTTGACCAGTTTTTGGGCCGGAGCAATCAAAGATGCAGTCATAGGTGATAGATAAAAAGGGTAGACCTTTTCAAATAGATGTCTGAAGTGGATGCTATGTATCACGACGACATCGATCACTATACATCAGAAAGAGTAGTTCTGAGACTTGTTAAGAATAACCCGCTTCGTTGGCTGGACGAAAGTCGACACATATCTGGGTTGATGGAAATCTCCCCACCACGCTGTTCCAGTTCCAACCCTCAGGGGATGTGGGAGTATTCGCCCTTCCTACACGCCGTGAGCTTGGCAGAGAATCTCGAATTAAGCAACATCCCAATTGTGATGTTATGGGATTCAATACTGGTACATATCGCATAGATGTACATGCAATTCTGCTTGGGCTGGGTTTTCCGGCTGTTGGCTACAATCAAAATTGCTGACTAGCATCTCCGATAGGATATCTTCCGTGAAATCTGTGCGGGTCTCCCTTTGTTGATATTCAACTATTCCTGGGTTACGGTGGTATTTGTCGACTTCTTCATGCTGACGCTCATCGCGGAAAAATCTAAAGAGACTAGAAAAGACGGTCGCAGCAAAAGACAAAACGGAATTCTCTCCTGGAGGAGTGGGGTTCGGAATAAACGGTCACGGAGCGGAAGAGGTCATCGTAGCTGTGGACTCCGGGCCGATCCTCATGGTTAGGCACAAGATCTGCGTGCTGAAGAACAACCCGAGGATGCGATGTGGCTCGTCGATCAGTACATATCCGTCCACTCCTCCAATCCCGGATGAACTCAACTTTGCGTTTACCGAATACTAACCTCGTGCATTTTATTGCTCCTATCATGGGTAACGTGGGGTACTTCTGCATTTGAGACATGACGGACAGGTTGAGACGAACCGACCAAACCCACGAAGCGGAAACACGTGTGAAATGTCTCCAATTGGTGTTTACGGAAGCCCTCCCCAGACAGGCCACAAATTAGAACAATTGCAGAGCATCTGGAATATAAGAGGCATAAAAGGCAAGTCATTTGTCATTCCTTATATTTATCTAACTTACTATCCTCGGTAGGTTTGCATGAGTCTCATTTATGAGAACTCTCCCAAGGCGCAATGTGTAGATACCTACATGCAAGAGAGAAAGCCGAGGAAAATAATGGTTCAGCTAACTTGAAACGGATAGAAGTTGCCTTATTCGAGATCTTGGCAATTTCTCGTATCGTGGCTCGTGCCACCCCCTTTGAACCAGCTAGACCCCTGCGATTTCGCGATTTTGTCTTAGGTTTGAGCTGGCCCAGCTGGCTAAGAAAACTTGGAGTTTCTATCGGATTTCATCCTACGCGTACATAGGCCAAACTATGAGGCTTCGGTATGATCAACCTCAAGCATAACCTTTTACCGTTCGATAAACATGCTATATATCGGAGCATAGTCTAGCAAGTGCTCCGTGTTCTCGAATTGAGGGCTTCCAACGATGCTCTAATGAATAATAGCGAAGGTGACCTTAGCTGGAAGTCGAATACGACTCGGGGTTGTCGTTGAAACGGGGTTACCTCACATATGTAGTAACATATGCTGTAAAGGATGCCTCAAGTCGTACTGAAACGCCATTATTAATTAAAGAGACACTGACCCAACATGCCCAGCTGCCCAGGGTTCACCATTAGCGATGCCCAGAGCCGCAACAAGTTCGAACCCCTGCGCCATACCCTATGAGGATCCCAGCAATGGATAACTTACCTACTACCCTCACCGGGGGGTCTTGGAGCTGGCGATATTCTCCAATTGAATGTTCGTCAACCTTCCTCGTGATCTTCCTCTCACTTTCTTAGTTTGCTTGTCAGTTCTTGTCGGCCGTGGTTCATTGCTACGGCGTTTCTGTTTTCTCTCTTTTCATTTGGCACCCGACCGGTCGGCTCGGCATTTTTGTTCGCTTCTTCATTCTCATTTTAATATTGTTTCCGGCCGTATCCCGAGTCTCTTACTCGTCACGCTGTCCTTCGTTTCTTCTCACCGATATCCTAGAAGGATTTCATTTTCGTTCATTCATCCGTCAACTTGGACCGCCAGATAGACCAAGGCGAATAGGAAAATAGACGGAGCTGCTGGGTCAGCCACAGATGAATTCAGTAGCGATAGCACCTAAGACAAACTTCGAGGTCGATCTATAATTTTTACGTCGTAGTGAATCCATGCGGGGATTCAGACGGTAGTCTTAACTGCTCCCGCCCTGCCAGAGATGGCAGCCCGACTCATCTTATTCTTTCAATTCCTTCACTTAATAATAGGAGCTTACGGCGATGTCTCTACCCTCGAACGCCGGACTGACCTTTACGTCAAATTACCTGTCGTACATTCTACGAACAAAAAGGTATTCTCAGATTTTGGGGACAGGCGAGCGATAACCACCGTGCCCCTTGCCAATCGATCAGATGTAGCATATTATGCGCAGCGTTCGTGACCCCTCCTATTATCTCACTCGTTAGGTTTCTTGCTAAGACATAGGAGTCGATATTGGCACGCCGGCACAACAGGTTTATGTCCAATTAGATACCGGCTCGTTCGAATTATGGGTAAATCCCGACTGCTCAGATCTCCAGGGCTCCGCAGATATCAAATTTTGCCAGGCGGTGGGACATTACACGCCGTCATCCTCATCTAGCGCCAACCAAATGACCGGTACAAAGACATTGCGGTATGGCATCGGTAGCGCCCAGGTCCAGTATGTGGCGGATGACATTGGCCTTGCGGGCACGAGTGAGTTTCTCACCTAAACCTATCATAACGATTCGCGTACCTAACATCTTGTTAGACTCAAAGTTGAAAGGGGTTCAGTTTGGAGTTGCTATGGATACGGTTGATGAATTTGCTGGTATTCTGGGAATTGGTCACGGATTCAACGTTACGATTAACTACAAGAATTTCATAGACGAGTTGGCGGCGCAAGGGGTGACCGGGACGAAAGCGTTTAGCTTAGCACTCGGCAGTAAAGATGAGCAAGAGGGTGTTGTCATCTTCGGCGGACTGGACACTGGCAAGTTCACCGGTCCTCTCCAAACGCTACCGATCATCCCCGCGGCACAATCTCCAGACAAGGTCCCTAGGTATTGGGTCAACATGACATCCTTGAGCCTCACCCCGCCGAGCGGCCAGAACAAAGTGTACGAGAACAGTACGATGGCGGTTTTCCTAGACAGCGGCGCCACCCTCACCCTACTGCCGACGAATCTAGCGAACTCGATCGCGGCAGACTTCGGCGCCTCCGCTACGGACGCCAATGGATTCTACCCGGTCGACTGCTCCCTGAACGATCTGCAGGGCAGCCTCAACTTCGCTTTCAACGGCGTCATGATCAAGGTACCGTACAACGAGCTCGTCAGAGAACTCGCGACGGGGTTCGGAACGCAGTGCTTTTTGGGCATCAGCCCGAGCGACGACTTCGCCCTCCTCGGGGATACTATGCTGCGCTCTGCTTATGGTGAGTCCGGACATACTATGACCTACCACCTACCTAACATTTTAAGGAGAGATTGTCGTATACCGAATAGTTTTGAACGGGAAATGAAAACTAACAAGACTTCATCCTCTAGCCGTCTTCGACCAGACCAATAACGCCATTCACCTAGCCCAATACGTCAACTGCGGCACGAACGAGATGGAGATCACGCCGACGACGAACATGACGGCCATCAAGGGCGACTGCGCCGCGCCCGCCGCCAAGAATGCGGCCACCTCGAGCGTAAGCGGCTCTACGGCTACCGCGACCGGCTCCGGCGCCGCGAAGACAACGGGAATCACCGCGACGAGCGGCGCGAGCGGGTCAGCCGTCGCGGATTCGGAGGCTTCGGGGGCGAGGGCCCGGGTTAGGTGGTGCGTAGGGGCGGGCGTTGCTGTGCTCTGGGGTGCTGTGATTGTGGGGGGTTTGCTTTGAGGGCCGTGGATGCGAACGATGTTCTGTTCTATTCTAGAAAGCGATGTTTGATGAATCTGAATGAGCGATATTCATTTGCGAAGCTTTTCACATGTTAGTATGGATATGAGATGTGAGATGTGAGTTGTTACGGACATTACTCATGTTTGGGCTACTACACGACACCGGCATGAGTCACGATTGACAAGGTAACTGGATAAAGCCCTGGAAATCAGTTTCCGTAGCCTCAAGGTATCTTCAGTCGCACTAATGCCGAAGGCTCTTTCGGGATTTTGGCAGAACTGATGTTACGTTATGACGAGTGATTCCTATTTAGGTAGGTAGCTAACTCACACATACGTAAGGGCTCTAGCAGACTTCCGCGATAGCTACATCTTTATTCCGTTCTAGTACGGAAAGCTATACTCTGTTTCAGATTCGACGATACTAAGACATCCATGTATATACTCGGAGCAGCCTCGGCCAGCCGCAAAGTTTATCAGATCTCGAGTTATGTATGCGTATGCGCGTTTGGTCGAAAGGGGCTGGTGTTCAAGCTTTGCCACTTTATAGGTCCAACGGGCTTGTTTGGAAATGATGCGGTTTCAGAACCAACGGCGGGGATGTTAAACCAATGAAAGACGTATTCTGCTAACGTCGTAATGGTAAAACTTGATATAACCTTCCCTTTTCCAAATTGCTATTCCATCGTGATAGCTCGTGTCTTCCGAGGTAAGAAGGGCTACTTTCGGTAAATTTAGGTAGGTGTTTGAAATAGGTACCTACCTAGGGTAGGTATGTATTCGTCACCTACGCCGCTTTACTCACCGAGAACTGGATGCGAGTATGCGAGTATACGATCCCAACCCCGAGCTTCAACCGACTTCGGCTCGTTTTTGGTTTGCTTCTGCTTACTGTACACTATAATCCGAGTCCCGCGTCCCCGCGCACTTCTGCCGGGGCTAGGGACGACTTCCCCTGTAGATTATGTACCATCAGAACCATGTCGGTGGCGGTGGATCTTGATCTGGTGTGGTTGCACACGATCAGGTTGCCCGGCATGCGATGCGCCGTTGCTGCTGTGCCACTCCCCCGGCGTTCTAGACAGCGCATGGCGAATGTCTTGGCTCTTTATGTTCGCCTCTCAAATTTCCGGTTTGGGAGGTGAAGTCGATATTTGTTGGAGTCTTTGGGTATGCATCTACGATATTCTCGTTTCTCTGAAAGATGGTGGTTATCAACTCAAGCTTCTAAGTCTACGACGAGAAATCTAAACACGCGAGAACAGGACGCAGTCCAACTTCGCCCCTGTTTAACAGTATCAGACGCTATAATTCATGAGAATCTATGTACTTAGCATCGCAGCAAGAAAATGTGGTATCTTCAGAGTGTAAATACAACAAACAAACGATTATATAGAAAATTTTTCCCTCTTCACGCTCTGCGTAAAAATATTTGGGTATCCCCTAAAACCTATGACTCTTCCCTAGATATGTATGTATGTATGCCACAGAAAACTGCCCTGCCACCCTAGATGTGCAAACCTGCAAACCCGCAAACCCGCAAACCTACACCTTGCTACCCTGCTACCTACCTTACCTATGATTCCAATTCCACCACCTCGTCACTCTCCAGCAGCTTTTGATCCACATCGATATCAACCTCCTCCTCCTCCTCCCCATCTTCTTCCTTCTCCCAGCGCCCCCTCCCGGGCCACAAGTCCTCGAAGACCTGAGTCATGACGTCGCGGACGCGGCCGACCTCGCGCGCGCTCTCCGTCATGACGTCGTCGTTGAGGCACCACTGCCCGAACGTCTTGCCGCGCCGTATCGTGCGCTCGAGCAGCTCCGTCTCGGCCTGCTCGGCGTCCTTGACCATGACGAACTTCATCGCGTCCGTGTCGACGATGGTGTGCTGGTACTTGCGCAGCGCCTTGACGATGACCTCGCGGTCGTGCGGCTTCGCGCTCTTCGGCGGCAGCAGCGGCTCGAGACCCCGCGGCTGCGACGCCAGCAGGAACTTGATCAGGCAGTCGCCGCATTGCGGGTGCTGGTACGAGATCCGCGAGAAGATGTTCGACGCGGTGAAGTCCGGGTCCCGCGTCGTGGCGTCGGATAGGGGCGATGCGAACGAGTCCCCGAAGCACTTTTCCACGCTGAAGTCGTTGCATTTGATGTTGCGGATCGTCTCTGGCCCGTCAATCGACGTCCATAGGATATTTATGTTTGCTTGGGGCGGTTGTAGGCCCGCTCTTTGCAGGATCTGGGGGAGCTTGTAGTACATCCGGTCCCTATCCGGACTTTGCGCCGCTGGCTTGGACGGGTCTTTGGTGGCGAGCTGTCGCCAGCCGGGTTCCATGGCTTCTAAGATGTGCTGGCGTTCCCCCCAATCGAGGTAGCCGTCCGTGTTTTTATCGGAACGGGACATGATGAAGGACCATAGCAAGGCTTCTCGGAACCTCTCGATGGTGTAGTGGAAGCTGGCGAACCATGGGTAAATCTGGAACTTCGATTCCCCGCGGAATCGCTCGCAGGCGCCCTTGGCAGACGGCTGCGGGAAGGAAGCCATAGCTTCCTCCATCACCATGCGGGAAACGGAGTGCGTGAAGTGGGCTTGGACGTGACGGTTACGTTCGCCGAAGCGGTGATTGAGGAGGTATGACGTGTAGTAAACAAATGGTTTCTCCCCAAACGAAGGAATCTGGTCTTTGCCGCCGAGCTGCTTGACGTTGTAGTGATCGGGCTTGAAGCCCATGGTGTGTCCGAATAAGGGAGAGTAGAAATCGGACGCAGCGTGAGGCATGCCCAGGAACATGTCATCCGATAATGCGACAAGTTGGTCTGTCGTGGATGGAGTCATGTATATTTGTGACTCGATAGAAAGGGAGTTGAAAGTAGGTAGGCATTCCTTTTCCTGCTCCCGGAAAAAGGACTCGTGACTAAGAACCTGAACGTGTTCGTTGGTGTCTTCGTCGTTTTTAAGCCAAGTTGGCCGTTGAGGACGCATGTTCTTGCCATCCTTATCGTAAGAGCCATTGGTAACAGAGTTTACGAGAAGTTGGATCTTGTTGACGAAACCTTTGGCGTAGACGTCGAGACTCCGGAGCGAATATTTCAATTCATCCCAGTCACGATATCGGTTGATGCTGTGTTGGGATATCCACTTCCCTTCCCTGTCGTTGAGGGGGGACTCTAACTCATAGCTATGTCGAATATCTTTAAAGGCATCCTCGCTGCCGTTAACCCAGTTATAGACGAAGTCAATTTTTGGCTCGGCTAGCGGGCCGTGCTTATCGACATTAAAATGTCCAGAAGAAAACCACTCGTCCTCCCACCCGTCTAACTTGATGTCTTTAACTGCTTCCTCAAACGATATTCGGATAACATCAGGCAAGACGTAGTATAATGTGTGCTCCTCCTTCGCCGGCTGAGGCTTTTGCCTCTCACCCTCCCCGCTACCCTTCGTCATCACAACGGCACCACCGCCAACCCATTGCGATGGCGTGCTGTCAAGCGCCGCATGGCGCATCAACTGCAAGGTGGTATAGCTCTGCCCGTCTGACTCAACCGTCTCCCACTTGTTCCCTATTAACACCCATATTAATGTTATGAATATGGTGAAGCATAGTATCCTCCGTATGCGTCGTGATGTGAATGTTCCTTGCTCTATAGTAGGGGAGTTGGGGACCTTGATGAAAAGTCGAGGTAACATTCTTGGCGACAGCATGGCTTTGGAGTATTCGACTGGGCTTTGACTCTGGCTCCGGCGAGGTATAGACAAGTTCTCGCCTGACCACACCATCCTGTAAAGATGCTGCAGGTTGTTCCGACTTGGCGTCCGTTCTTATCGTAAGTAAGGAGTGCCAAATGATTCGTTTAAGATTTTTCCAACGGCCGAAGGTAAAAGTTCCCTAAGTATCTCAGATATCCCTGGAGGATTTCTGCCTCGTGAATGCGCAAAGTAAAGAGTGGAACGACAACCGAGTTGCCCGTAACGTAACGATCGTGAATCGCGTGCTCCGTTTCTCACATGTTCGGTCCGGATAACTACAGGGGGCGTCACCTTGAGAAAGCCAATCTCGACGTCGAAAAGCTCATGACTGTTATCAGGTCGAGGGGTATGGTCTCACGATGGTCGCATCTATCAACGAGGAAGAACTCTCATAAGCAGGTAGAAAGCAGACCGAGCAGGCAGTATAGGAAACGGATCGACAGCACACGAGCACTTTCCTACTCAGACGGACCAGCCGCGGACTAACATTATCGATGTCCAATGTAGGTCTAACGTCCACAGGAATGCCCACATCCCCAAATTTCACAAGGCGGGAGGGCGGGCGAATCATCTCAGGAGACTCAGCAGAGGGGGCACCGAAGGGGGGGGGACCTGCATTCTGCAAGGTCCATGGTAGCGAGAAAATGTACCGAATTTTCACGGCGAAGATCCCAACTTCTGGGATATAGAATTTGGCCTTCCAATCCAGGTTCATAGAGCCGCCAAGCAACTAGGACGGAGTGGTGACTGGCCTCCCCCACGTCATGGATGTGACGATAAGAAGGCAAAAATAATAATAAAAAAATACAAAGATCCAGGGGTGCAAGGTTTGCTGTTTTCGGAAGAGACGAAGGTTAGCTCACCAATCACGAGCTCGGACGTCCTCATATAATTGCATATAATTGCCCCAGTCGGGCTATAGTGACGGGACTCAGGAGACTTCGGGAGACACGCGAGACGTTGGGAGCTGGCAGGCTGGGCATTTTTGGGTAACATACATACGAATCTGCATTACCTAACACAAACTTGCTGTGATCGTTGTTCATCTTAGTCTTGTTTTCTTTTTTTTTATCGGAGACTGGAGTCATGATGGATCCTGTCATCGTGACTCTTGACTTATCAAGTTTTGAAGGCTTTAAAACTTTCACCTGAGCTCGTCACTCTGATGTGTTTTATCAGACATTTTTCTTAGCTTGCGTAGCTCTGATGTAGCTTGAGGTCCGATGAGATGCGGTTGCTTCATCTCCTTCTCTTCTGGGGAATCGCACACGTGCCACGTCCAGCTCCGCTTCGATTGAAGTCGCGTGCGGCGAAACCTCTCTGAAAGACCTTCCGCATGGGGCTATTATCTTGTGCGATAGGGTGTTGCGATAGGGTGTTGCGATTTGATCAGACGCATAATTATCGCGAGAGGCTAATGTTGTTGTAGAAGTGATCTGCCCCAGATTAGTTTATCCGACTGGGGGCAGCTAAGAGGGAGTATAAAAGAATTATAAATATGGCATGGCTGCATGGGAGGGTAGAGAAAACACCACTATCTGCAGGGCTCGCGAGCCTGCGACAACACAGCGTCTTGGCATGCAATACTGCAGCTCTTGGCACGACGTATGCTAAGCCCTTTCAGCGTCTGACCTTGCAGATCCGGTATTCCCGTCGCCTGTGATTGGCGATTTGGCGATATACCGCCTAGGCCCTGAATCTTAATCTGTCCGCGATCGACCTTGGCTTTCTACCAGTTAGGCGGTCCTCATTCTGATGGTGTTGGGCGTGATGAAGCACTTGCGAAAGACATCCTAGGATATCCTAGACTAGATGGCGAATCCCCTGATCCCCTATCTCGACTCTTGACGCCTTACAGACAGGCCTACAGGCAGGCCTTACAAAGTAGGGCAGCATCCAATGTGACGTTCCTTTCCTGATCATGTTCATGTTCAACAGACAACGATGTTAGACAATCGGAGGGTTCGGCCGTCGAGCATCTGAATCCTTCTGCTAGATATCCGTATCTTTGCTTTTATCTTCCCTCACCGGCTTCGGTGAATGTTGCTTCGTCTTGTTCTGTACGCTCTCTCTCCCTCTATACCTGAGTTGGTAATTACACCACTTTAGCACTTTTGATCGAATCCTACACCATTTGCTGCAAATGCGGTAGTATAACCGGTCCTTAGTTTTGATCTACCGCGCTTTGTTTAATAGATTTATTAGATAGTCGTGTTAGGTCTTGTTAGTGTCCTTGTGTGGATCTACTCATTTCACTACAGGAGTCTTGGCCGATAACCGGGATATGCGAACGGCTCTCGAGATCTGTACGATCATTACGTAGGTGAAGAAAAGCTTAACTTTGAATAGGAGGTGGATTTGCTAAAAGGAGGGACAGTGACACTTCCGCTCCTTATCGACTTCGAAATCCATAGGTCGACAAAGAGGGCGTGAGGTATCGGTTGGGTAACGTCGACATGTATCTGCCGGGCCACCCCAATAGGGAGGATGAAGAGTCTCTTCTCCCCAGTTCACCAACAGGAGCTCGCACCAGTTCGCCGCCCGGATGGAGAAAAACTCTTCGGTCGTGTTCGCCGCGGGCGGCCTTGTGGCGATCCCTTACCTTTCTGAAGCCGAGTTTCCTGGGGAGGCGATCGCCAACCTCCGATGCATCTGAGAAATCCGGCGCACCGGCGAAGAAGCCTTATGCGACCGAGTATCTTGATGGCGTCCGCGGCGTTGCCTCTTTGATCGTTTTCATTCTGCACTGGACTCACATCCCTTATCCAGCTGTCAACTCGGGATGGGGGTACAAGGACAACAGGTCTTTCTGGTTGCTACCATTTATCCGTATCATCTACTCCGGCGCCGCCATGGTCTCCGTCTTCTTTGTCGTCTCCGGCTTCGTACTTTCTCATCGATTCATTCAGCGAATGCACCGCCGCGAGTACAATGAGTTGTTCTCCGGCTTGACGTCGCTCACCTTCCGTCGGGCCATTCGCTTATTCCTTCCAGCCTTTGCTTCCAGCACCTTGGCTTTCTTGTGCGCTTGCGTTGGTATAGTCAATGTACCTAAGAAAGTGGACGGCAAACCATTTGAGCACAGCCTGAATTCGTACCTGGAGTACCTCGATATGGAATCTAACCCGTGGGACTGGGCCGCGGACTTTTCCGGGTTCTATAACCCACAATTATGGTCCATCGCTGTCGAGTTCCGTGGTTCTATGGTTGTCTTCCTGCTCCTTGTTGGGTTGGCAAAGACTCGAACAGCTGTTCGACTAGCTGTCGAAGGTGTCATCATGGCCCATTCCTTTGGCCACAAACGCTGGGACGTCGCCCTATTCATCGCCGGTATGACATTGGCGGAACTTGAAGTTCTATTGAAGAAGCCAAAGAACCCGTCGGGTAGGAACTTGGTCAATGCCCTGCTTATCCTTACGATGGTCCTTGGCCTTTTCCTTTGCGGTTATCCTCGCGACCACAATACTGAGACCCCTGGGTACATCTGGTCCAAATATGTTTGGCCATTAACCGCTTACCGCCGGAGATTCTGGTTGGCGATCGGCGCCATGTTATTTGTTGGCCCTATGGTATTCTTACCTTCCATCCAATCCTTCTTTCTCACTCGGCCGGCTCGGTATCTTGGCCGCATCAGCTTTGCACTCTACCTCGTTCACGGTCTTGGGAACCGAACGATCGGCAAGTGGCTGCTGAATACTAGTTGGGCCTACATAGGCAAGGAAGGGTATTGGTCTTATGCCATAAGTTTCATCGTCTCTACCACGTTGTACTTTCCTATTGTTCTATGGGCCTCCGACGTGTTCTGGAGAGGAATCGATGTGCCTTCGACCAATTTTGCTAGATGGTTTGAGAAGAGATGTGCCGCACCGGAAGGTGTACGATAGAGGATTTGCCGGATGTGTGCATAATCTGCTTCTTTGATATGCTTAGGGAGTTGCCGTTATATATAGGTATATAAGCAACAATTCGAATATTTGAATATTTATCGTTATGACTTCTGACCTCATAGATATCGAATTCGAGTGTGATTATAAACGTGACAAGATTTAGATGACACTTTAATTAGTATTCCTAGGCCTGTTGAACTCATTGTAAATGAGCCTGTCGTCGCAGAATCTACACTGCGATCGCCTCGCCGTAGCTCGAGCTAGGATAGAAACCATGCGTTGGGATCTGCTCTAAGGCAACGGTGCCAACAGCCCAAGGGTCTCTTAGCGAGTGTGCTAGCAATTGCTCATTCTCATTCCCTCGTTATATTCAACGAACTTGCAGTATATCCTAGGGGCTTCAGGTTTCTAGAGACCAGTAGTTAGTGACATATGCCAACCTATATGTATATTATACATAGTATATAACTCAGATCATATAGTCCTCTATTAATAGTATGTTAGATATAGTAAAGTAGTTTTTAGATCATTAAACAAGGTAGGACTCACGTCTCGAGAATGAGTTCTTTCCCTCTGTCTAGATTTAGAGGGTATGATGAGTAGGGCAATAGCGTGATCCGAATATGTCGATACCCTGAACCCCAACCTTTAGGCAGCTAGGTTGTTTTTTCTGGGGAAAGTAGATCATTCATGAAGCTACCGCTTTCGTCGCTCGTTCGTTCGTATCAGACAGTTAAGCATACACCCCGTCGGATGTCCGTCAATGCAGGCATTTCAACGAACTAAAGCCGTCGCTCCATCGCAAGCCACCCATGATGGCCACCATGCAAGCAAGCGCGACAAGCACGCTCGTGCCTCCGTACACATATGCGTGTCGCCTCCTCAAGGCAGTCAACTCCGCGACCCAAGTCGAGACCGTGGTCAGGCACCCACAGAACCCATCTTCGATCCCTTGGAAGACTTGGCAGCTGATCACACCGCCAACGGGGACGTGCGCGAGGTCCCACGCCATGCCAAGCACCATGGTGCCCAAGATATTGACGGTGAAGGTGCCTAGCGGGAAGGAGGGCAGATACCCGTTGAGGTATAGAGAAGCGTAGAACCGTCCAAGGCAGCCTAGGGGCGCGAATACCAACGCAAACGTTGCTCGGCCGCGCCAGATCTCTGATGCTACTTCGTTGACGAATCTGTCTGGTGGAAGAATTGACAAGAGGATGGCGCCGATCCATGATCCCCATGCGAGGAAGACGGCGAATGGGTCGAGGAATTTGCGGGTGAAATTGAAAGAAAGTGAGGGCGTGATCGTTTCCAAGGCCAAGGCAAGCTGAGCTCCGATGAGAAGACCAGCAATGGATAGCGTGATGGTGGTAATGGCAACCGCCATAAGGGCCATAAATGAGTAGCCGCCATTTCGAGGGGTAGTAACTGGACCAGTGCCCGGCGTGAGCAGATCGTTCGATAGAGCGAGGAAGATGTCGCGTATAAAGGCGGATAAGGATGTGAAAGAACCGCAGAATCCGGTGGCAAGCCCGATATATAGCGGTATAGTCTTCTTGGTAGCCATATGTGCCTTCTTCGCGGCAGCAAGATCGATGGCTACTCTATCGGAGCTGGATTCGCCTGTCTCGTTGAGTTCACTCTCCTTGGCTCTCAGGAGCTGTAACGCATACGTCGGCGTACCCCATTCGTAACGGAAGAGCATGCGATCTTCTGCAAGAAAACCTAAAACCATACTGCCCGCAAAGTTGGGCCACACAGAACTGAAAACAACGGGGGCGCCGACATAATTGGTGAGGGCTGAAAGCCCAACGCGAGCGAGAGTACCGAATATGGCGAAGAGGATGAGATAGGAGACAGTATAGATCTCAGTTGCTAATCTCGATACATGGTGGTCTTCCGTCTTTGCCTCCTCGGCTTTCTGTGGTTTTTCACCACTTCGCCGTTGAGCCTCTTGCTGTACAGAGTACCGACGCTCGAGCTCTCTTCCCTCCTCAAGGGAAGGGCTTGGACGCCATCGCCGTTCATCCCGACTTGGGATAGGAGCTATTTCTTCTAGCTCCGGTACATTTACGTAAGAGTCGGGGATATCATAATTGGGTTGTGATACAGACGACCGACGCCGTTTCCTCCGGGATTCTTGACGCTTCAATTCTTCGGCAGTGGGTGGTACCTCGGGATCTAGTCGATCATCCTTTTCATCCACGTCGTGGAGGTTCCTGTACGACTCTGGCGCGTCATAATCTGCCGAAGACGGACGCGAGGCGCTACGCCGGCGTCTAGACTGAATTGAGCCATGCTGTGATACGGATTGGCGGGAGTCACGGGACGCAGACAAGACGCTATTGCGGCGCACAGCATCTCGTTCGGCGTTCGGCTGTGAGGGATTATTGGACTGGCTATCCTCCATCTCACCGTCCGCGAGGCTGACTTATAGACTTTTGAAATAAAAGGACATGAAATCAAAAACTAGACCAATCCCCCGCGTCTATAGAAAAAGGTATATGGGCCCTCTTTCGAATATTTGGGAACATTTGGTCAGTTGTTGACGTTGACATTCAAGTCTCGAATATGTTGTTTACACATCGCCATCGTCACGGGAGTTTTAAGATTTAATTCTCCTCTTGGCAGGGATTTCCGGCCATTACATGGGATTATGTAACTATGAGACACTGCACAATTTAGGTTGGCAGGTTCATTAATAGTACCGTTCCGATACGGTTATGAAAATCCAATTCCGTTATCCGAATGCGTCCTAATGTAAGCGTACCGGTACCTGATAGCGTATTTCTTATCAATACCGTTATCATGAATCGGTCTAGCGCGCCTGTCGTGGTGGGGAATGATAGCTGTAGCTGCCCCGCGTCCGGAACTTTGGAACTCTTCGATAGCCCTACCGTTGCTTCCCAATGGCCCAATTAAGAAGCCTAAGGTCTAGAGTTAGCAAGAGCAAGCTGCTCTTCCATAATCCCTACTACATTCCGTAATTCCCGATCTGAACTTCCCCTTACTATCATCTTTTTTTTGGACTACACAAGTTAGAACTGTCTATTAATTGTGGCATTGATACTTACCACGTATACCTTCTCTATTTTACTGCAACTGTACTGTAGTTACGAGATACTATCAGGAATTCACAATGTCGCTCCCATCGAACGTCCACGTCTCTAAGCACCCGTGCCTGATGGCCAAGCTTAGTCGTCTTAGGTCCAAGGGGACGGAGTCGCGAGAAGTCAAGTCCTTGATAAACGACATAGCTTTGATTCTTGGATGTGAAGCTCTAGGATCAGCATTGACGCCTGTTGACGGGCCAAAGGTAGCTTATGCCTTTCTTGTCTTACCTAGATCCGTCCGCACCTTTAGAGAAGAGTTCTGTACTCGTATAAGAGGTGGTATATACCTAGCTAGTTAACACAGTATCCTACTTCATAGGGTGAGACTCCGATCGGATACGAATACACGACGACTACGGTGCGTCCGGAAGCGCTATCTATAGTACCAATCCTTAGATCGGGTTTAGGCATGGTAGAAGGTGTGTGCCACCGCTTTTCGTCTCTCATGTTTTACACATTTCCCTGTTTCGCCATATAAATCTACACGTATGCTATATAACACGTAGACCTAACACTCGATCTCAAGCAATACAAACCTTACTGCCCGAACCGGTCCCCGTACACCACTTAGGTTTATACCGGGAGCCCAGCACCCTCGAGCCCGTTGAATACTACAACAATCTCCCGCAGCACGCCTCAGAGCCAGGCAAGAACGTATCCAGCTTAGCCATCATCGTAGACCCGGTGATCGCGACCGGCGGGACATGTCAGGCGGCCATCCAGACGCTAAAGGAATGGGGTGTTAAGAAGATCGTCGTCCTGTCCGTCATTGCCGCCGCCGACGGCGTGCGGCGCGCTGCAGAAGAGTGGAGTGAGGCCGTCGAGATATGGGTTGCCGGAGTCGACGCCGAGCTGACGTCTAACGGTATGTTGAAGCCTGGCGTGGGAGATGTGGGGGATCGCCTGTTCTTGACGATAGGGAAGTGAAGATGCTGGTGATAGACGCACATATTCAATAAACCATGGTTATGTTGGACCGGCAACACTAGATATTTATTCGTTGCTACTTATATGGATCATCAAAGTGAATCATCATAATGGTTCATACCTCTCCTCATCTAGCGTTGTACGATTCTTCCAACAATCTTCAACCCATTGCCATGACACCGCTCGGGGAACAGGTGTCCGAGAACTAATAGACGAGCGTACCTCTGCCGCTCGCTCCATCTCGCCACTGTCGGTGCTGCTCATTATAACCACATGTGTGATACTCCTATCGTCCAAATCATCGACCACTGACCCGCCTCCGTATTTGATCCAGTTCTTCAACTTGAGACTTGATATTGGAGAGACGTCGTCCGTCGTTGAAAAATGCACTTTTGTGCCCCTGAAAATATAGCTCCTTAAATTGCCCATGTCATGTCCGTGCTCTACTAGCTGGTTGAGGAATTCCTCCTTATTAAAAGGTTCTCCGACGATGATTTCCTTCTTTGGCATCGACTTGAGCACTTGCCCCAATTCTTTGACGCTTAGATCTCTAGCGTAGCTATCGCCGAAATCGTCCACGTTCTCTTCTGCAAGGCGTGCCGTGGCATCGGTGGCATGGAATAAGTGACCGGTCTCGAAGGGTAACAGGAAGTCCTTGTCGCGCTGCGCGAGGCAGTCTAATATCCATTTCGGCTTGATGATGTCTATGTCCCCAGCTTTCAACAGACTAGCCACCTTGACCACTTTCTTCTCGGCAATAAGAATCATGTGGCTTGACGGGTCGGCTCTCTGGTATATCTTGCCACCGTTTTCCTTGATTAGCGTCTCGAGCTGCGTCTTTGATTTCTTCACCGGAGTCGTGCAATCCGTCAGGACGCAAAAATCTAGCCCCTCGAATACTTTGGTTTTAGGTCCCTCAAACAAGGCCGGCGCGATATTATCCTGGCCGGCGATCACGATATCCCTTTTAACCCTCTTGGCCGTCCGTTTCCGGCGAGACTCCATATTCATAGCTTTCTCGTCATTTTCCTTCTCGGCGCGGGCCTTCATGTCTATGAATCCCTGGAAATCAAGACACGAGTCCCAGCTTCTGTCAAAGCGTATGCCTTTGAACCGTGGAAATCGTAAAGTTATGCCCGTAGCAAACTGGTCCGACTCCCCTGCACTAGCACCCTTGACGGATATGACGAGAGAGTCGCTCGGGCGAATCCATTCGTCCGGCCTGAGAAATTGATGCCTCTCTCCACCAGCCAGCTGAATATACTTACTGGGCGGCTTTTTCGGGTCCCATTGCTTCCATTTTCCATCCGTATGACGTCGAATATCTGCAAAATCTTCTGCGCGGAAACCACCTCCAACTTTAAGGAAACTAAAGCATGTCTCGGGGTTCGCTCCAGCTTTTATGTCATTCTCTGAAGCACGAAGGCCGCAGAGAAAGGAACCAATCGCACCGCCACGATGGCCCTGTCCGTAATATCCGCCTATGATCACGACCTCTACCGACTCGCCGAAGCCGCTCATATATTCAGGCTTGACTTTGATCCAGTTATCGCTCCGGTCCGCTAAAGAATACATGGATCGCGGATTCTTCATGACCAACCCTTCCGAGGCGTCAGAGACGATTTTCCGGAGCATTGGCTCGATCACTTCTGCCGACGTGGCTGTATCATATTTATGTATTTCTAGCCTGTACGGCACACCGAGAACAGCCTTTTCGAGAGCTTTTCGGCGGTCTCGTAAGGTATACTGGGTAAGGGGCTGGCCGTTTAAGTAGAGGATGTCAAACACACGAAGAACAGGACGAGGTGCATTGTCATCATGGGGGTTTTTCTGTCCTGCAAGTGCTGCTGTCTTCAAAGTACCAAATTTCAGCACTTTGTCTAGTTCTGGATCCCACACAATCATTTCACCATCAAGGATAATGTTCCGGACTCCAGGGGCAAAAGCATCCTTAAGGTGACGGGTTAGCGAGCCGTTTTCGTCTTTGAAGCCATTGCCATATAGATAGGTATAGTCTTTGGCCTTTCTTGACCAGAAGCGAAATCGCTTGCCGCCCGGGGTCTCGTCGTCTTCTTCCATGTGTAATTGCATCCTTTCGCCATCCAACTTCTCTTCTATCCAAAACTCATCGTCACCCTCTACTCGGTTCGTTGAGTTGAGTTTGTCGGCCATCTTCTGGAAAGAAGTGGACATCTGATAGTGGCAGAGCATGGGTTGGAAGCATTGCATCAATGTCACGTTTGTTTGGCCATCCTTGAGACGGAATTTGGGGTCGTAGAGATCCCAACACACTTGGCGGAGGCTCGACGACACACTGAATAAATCTAGTGCATCAGGATGCCATAATTCCATGAAGGTTCTCTCCGTAGCTCCCACTCTCATCTGCCTTAGGATGATGCGGATGAGCCATCTCAGTTCTTCGGCGTTCATGCGCTGGTAGAAAGTCTCAAATATGGGAAGTTGCTCGTTCTCACCCGACGCTGCCGATAGCTTATCCAACATCTCATTAACATCGGCAATGCGCATGTCTCCTGGATCTATGCGCATAGGTCTCTTGGAAAGCACGTCGAAACATCTCCCTGAGAAGTCGCCGGCAGCGTGACCGGTCGCCGACTGGATTGGCTCTCTCCAGTGTAAGAGACTGTATCCATCTTCGGAGTTTCTATCGATTCTCATCAACTTAACGAGCAGGCGGCCGATGTTGCTCTCCTTGAGCCCATACATTCCCCTGTCACGATCCGAGCTGGGTAGAATCAAGCGCATGGCTGGATAGAAATCGTTTCCAACCTCTGACCTCCATCTCGATATAAAGCGTTCAATAACATTACGTTTGTACTCATGCGGAGAGAGCTTACTAGGCCTATGAGGTCCTCTGGGTCGACGCGCAACCTTGGGAGCAGACTGCTGCTTATTTTCCTGTAAAGGGTCAAAGAGGTCCTTAAACAACTCTGAAAAGAAGAATGTTTTTGAGTGGTTCTTTGGCCGGTTTGGATATCTTGGTGATATGTTAGTGTATAATAGGAATATATGCGGTGACGGCTTAAGATGACGACTTACTTCGCATCAAGCTCTTCCAGCGTTTGTCCTCCTGTAGTATACTGTCGACGCTCTTCGTCCTTAGCACCTTCATCAGGTAGTTTCTGATGACGTTGACTCATTATCCTTGATTTCCTCAGGTTGCACAGGGTAAGCAAATCGATAATATCAAGGGTACGTCCAAAGACGAAGTTGTGCCTGTGATAAAATTGTCATTTATGACATTGTTATGTTGGGTGTTCTCTCAAGCTGCTTAAATCCATCACAAGTTGTTCATGAACAATTTCACGATATGACAGAAGTTGTGAAGGTATGTATTGAGAATATTGAAGGTATAGCAGCCTAGAATTGTTGGAGGTATTCTGCCTATTTGAGCTGAGCAATTGAGATGAAAGATGAATGGTGAATGGTGAACGGATTCAAGTGCCTTAAGGTGACGTACCTTCTTGTTAGTCCCACCGTTATGGAAATTAAAGTTAGCTGGTGAACTTTACGGATCGTAGCTGATTTCTAGGCGGGTCAATAATGGGTCAGTGACGGTACAGCTGGGATCAATCAGAATGCACGCACAATTTTTATGTGGGGGGCTTTTTAATCAACACGTCTCAAACATATACCTAGGTACCTAGGTACCTCTTAATAATTCCTACAGCAGAACGCGACTTCTATATTCATTGATTTGCACCAATCCCCCGGTTGTACTTTACCCACTTACCTGACCTCTGCGTCAACGGCAGGAACGTGCTACCCATGATTGACCAGGTTTTGCTTTTTTCCAGTTTACAATTTTCTTTTCTTGTTTCCTCACAGACCTAGTCGTCTCCAACTCCTGTATGACTACTGGTCTTAGTCGACTCCTGCCTTCACCACCTTTGCGCTCTCGACAATCGCTTCCTCTCCTTCATTCCCATGCATTCGCGTACCGCTCGAGGTCTCTTAACACAATGTTAAGTAGAGCCGTAGACAAGAAAAAGGCGGACGCGCCTCGGGCCCCGCCTGCAAACACCGATCTCTCGAAGCAATTGTTCCCTTCAAGTAGCCCCTCTGCCCATGATGGGAACATTGCGCAGTATGCATCCACTCATAAGTGGCCTACTAAGCCATTGTCAAATGCGCCTGGGTCTACGAAGGCAGCAAGTAACAATCCGCTACAACCTAGATCCGCCAACCCACAAGAAACTCGCCGTCAATACAAACCTATATCTCGTGTCACCTCCGATCTAAGTTCTGCCCAGCGCTCCCAGAGCTTGGCGTCTCTATGTAGTAACGCTGGATCTTTCGAAGATACACCTGAGCCTGACCGTGCCCCGTCCCTGAGCAAAGCTGGAAGCATATCTACATACTACGCGGACGAGGACTTTAGCGACGACAATACATTGGAGTTGGATATGGAGTATCGACTTCCGGAACCTCTCCCTCCTCAACCTGTCGCACCGAAGCCACGCAAAGCCCCCTCGCCCCAACCGCCTACAAGTCAGACAACTTGGTCTTCGTCACCGCAGGAGCACCTTTTCCCTCCAGCAAACCCCCAGACGAAATTGAAACGCGATCCATCGGATGAGGCCCCGCGACCTGGCCCGCCTCCGGCAAAGAAAAGGAGCTTACCGGGGAGTTGGAAGCGAGACCCGGCTCCGCCGCAAAGCCGAGATGAAAATCAGGAAGATGCCCAGGAGACCCACAAACTAGCTACTCCAGCAGCAAAGAAGAAGGGTGATCTTCCCTGGGATACGTCGCAGAGTGCTATCAAGGAACGTCGGAAACAGCTTAAGAACCAAAATAAAAAGTCCGGATCTGGGGCCGAACTTACAAAAGAGGAGATCCGTGCTGCTGCGGATGATCATGCCAAGCACAAAGCTAAAGCTTCTGCCATATCTTTAAGTTCCGAACAACAACATGTTATCGAGTTAGTCACTCAAAAGAAGCAGAGTGTGTTCTTTACTGGTCCGGCAGGAACTGGTAAATCTGTATTAATGAGAGCGATCATCCAAGAGCTGAAGAGGAAGTGGGCTCGTGATCCGGAACGCCTCAGTGTTACGGCGTCCACTGGCCTTGCTGCTTGTAATATCGGAGGCATGACGCTTCATAGTTTTGCTGGTATTGGCCTCGGGAAGGAAGACGTCCCAACGCTGGTTAAGAAGATTCGTCGAAATGCCAAGGCAAAGAACAGATGGCTGCGGACGAACGTCCTCATCATCGATGAAGTTTCGATGGTCGACGGTGACCTTTTCGATAAGCTTTCACAAATAGCACGCACCATTCGGAACAATGGTCGTCCGTGGGGTGGAATTCAGCTGATCATAACGGGCGACTTCTTCCAACTACCCCCTGTTCCCGATGGAGGTAAGAAGGAAGGCAAGTTCGCATTTGAAGCCGCTACCTGGAACACGTCTATCGATCATACTATCGGGTTGACGCAAGTCTTTCGTCAAAGAGATCCTCGTAAGTCTAAATTCCTCAACTTTTCTCATGGTTTAGTCGCCTTGCTAACTCTAGTTCAGATTTCGCGGACATGCTCAATGAGATGCGTCTCGGTAGAATCAGCGAAGATACAGTCCGAACATTTAAAGAGCTGTCGCGACCGTTGAATTTTGATGATGGACTTGATGTGACTGAATTGTATTTATTTCCCTTTAAAAAGACACGCGATCAATGTACGCTAATCTTGATCCTAGATTCCCGACCCGTCAAGAGGTCGAAAGGTCCAACGACTCTCGGTTGCGTAATTTGCCCGGAGCCGTATATCACTACGAGGCCTATGACACTGGTGAGCCTAACATCCGAGACCGACTACTTTCAAACATGATGGCCCCTAAAGCCATGGATTTGAAGAAAGGCGCCCAAGTCATGTTGATCAAGAACATGGACGAGACGTTGGTGAATGGCTCTCTCGGTAAAGTTGTTGGGTTCATGAATGAGGCTACATTCGAAATTTGGGGTGCTCGCGATGACGAGGTCGGCCCCGGAGGCGAAGGCGATGCGGATGCAAATTCTAAAATGAAAATCAAGGCTTTTAGCCGTGATGTGGAAATCATAAAGGACAGCAAAGAGTATCCGGTTGTTCGCTTCACCGCAACAGACGGGACTCATCGAATCCTACTCTGTATCCCAGAGGACTGGAAGGTCGAATTGCCCACTGGTGAAGTCCAGGCAGCACGCAAGCAGCTGCCTCTCATCCTTGCCTGGGCACTCTCTATCCACAAGGCTCAAGGCCAGACTCTAGAAAGAGTTAAGGTTGATCTCGGCAAGGTATTCGAAAAGGGGCAGGCGTATGTTGCACTAAGTCGAGCTGTGAGTAAGGAAGGTCTCCAAGTATTACGTTTCGACAAGACCAAAGTCATGGCCCATCCCAAAGTCATCGCATTCTACAACAGGCTCTATAGCGCGGAAGCGGCAATCAAGCCGAAGAAACCGTCAACGATATCAGACTTTGCATTCAAGGGGTCGGCAGCACCATCCGGGTCGAAGGGGAAAGGCATGAACGTAACTGATCTGGACGATGAAGAAGAGGCGATGGCGGCATATGGTTCATAGACACGCCTGTGCCTGGTAAGGGATTTGGTGATGTATTTATGAAACTCCTTTGCTGTATGCTTTGGCGCAAATGGTATATATGTGGTTGGTTCGAAAAAGCCTTAAAAGAGATCCACAACTCCAACAAATACCATGTTGTACGGCAGTATTGCTGTCAAGCACTCCAAGATGCAAATAAGAAATACCTACCACTTGTTACTGGTGAGTCTTGAGCGTGACTTGTTGAGAAGTGATACCTACTCCATATGCTTACATAAGTGGGTATGTACATTGTGCAAACCCATCCTACTCCAATTGAAAGAACTAACATGTCTGCATTCTGCATATAATAATTACATACCTCGATATTTGTTGAAGATATTTGGATATGCACCTACCCCATCATGCGGTACCCAACCAGGCCCGACAGCCCAAGATGGGAAGTAGGGCTGGGCATTTATTAACATGTGATTGGTGGCGTCATTTTTTACTAGGCGCATCTTTATCGATAAAGAAACATTGAACTCGTACTAGGTGACGACCAAAAAAGACGACGGGTAAAATGCTACATACTACCATGCACTTTAAACAATTCATACTCGACTCTAAGTTTATATCTTCGCGTTGCCCTGAGCGACTCGATTACTTACCATCCTTCCCCTGACCGATATTGCAACTCCAATTAGATAATAATTGACGGTTGCTCTTGACTATTTCTATCAAACTTCTCGAGTCGACTCAAGTGCTGCAGCCCATTCCTCAAAAGTTGATGCGACCCGATGCGATAGACGTTCCAGCGCCACCAGAGTGTCGACTCTCAGCACGTCGTTGATACATACCCTCTTGATACCAATACCAATACCGAATCATAACGGCTTTCTAGACTTTGCCATTACAGCCTACGATTAATCGACTTTAAACTCGTTTTTGAACTCGTTGCCGACATCGCTACCTGGGTAGTTTCCGAGCTTACCTTGGCGAGCGAAGTTTGGCGATAACCGTCACCATCCAAACAGTACCATTTGATCCATACGAAAATATACCCTTTGGTATCCCCGAACCTACGACGCACTTTCTCGCCGACAGCGTAAGAGAAAGGCATATACACAACTTGCTTTATTTCACCCTTGATTGAAGCATAAAGCCGCAAGGGGCGGTAGGGCATTTACATAAGATTATTCCTGGTTAAAGGTTGATTCCAGAATCCCATCACCCAGGACGTATTGAAATCGTGGCTTAAGAATATTCTACTCTTGTTTACCGGAAGTGGCGAGTTATCTATTTGAACCTCAGGTGCTTCTTGCTTCTGTAGCAGGCCCTCGCACCGATTCCTGCGATCACCTGGACGGAGTCTCGGGTATCCTCAGCTCGTGATCCTATAACCATATCTTACACAGGGGCATATTGATGAAGTGCAATTGAGACGCCTATCAAATTCAACTTCTCTCGAGTGCGCTATATTTCATCCTCCTCGGTCATCGGATTTCATTTCTCCCCCTTTCTGTAGGTAGGCTCGAAACGGTTTATCATAACGGTCGATTTAGAGGAAACTTGATATACGCCTAACAGGAAGACGAACTCACTGAACAGCCAACAATGGAGGAAGAAGCCACTGTAGCCCAGTGGATGGGCTCCTACTATCAGGTGGTTTTAAAGGAGCCTGCCGGTCAATGTATCCAGGGGATTCTGACTGGTCTCGTTCCCCAGCAACACCTTACACTAGCTCCCGGTATGTTGTAAGAACCAAGTCTAATAGGAGTATTGGCTAACATGGGATCAGCTATGGTTTTGGGCACGAACCAATTCTATGACCGACTCAACGTCGATGCTATGAATGTTTACGACATCACACCGCTTCAAAACACCTCTTTTCCGATGCCTACCCCTTCAGTTGTATCTCCGCCGATCCCCACGATACCCCCGGTGAAAAGACCTCAACCTGCATTCCAAGATCCCGCTATTCTCAGTCTTACTCCCAGATCGGACTCGACTACGCATTTTACTCACCCTCCCACGCAGCCGAACATAGCTGAGAAACGGGACCCCCCGTTCGTTACCAATCCTGCAGATCGAATGACATACGATTCTCCCGACGAGATTACCGATGCAGCTGCTCCAACTAACATTACTGCGCCTATGACACAACTAAAAATCTCCCCAAACCCGGAGGCGATACATATACCGAGAGAGACGACCGAGTCATTGCCTACCATCCCCCATGATCCGTCAGATCCCAGAAAGGACCGCTCTCGAGGAACGCGTGGTCGGGGACGGCGCAAGAACAAGATAGCCGACGGCAACGGTGCCCCAGCCCAGCGGAATAGCCGAGGCCCGGGTTGGAGAGAGACGCCTATCTTGCAATCTACCGAGTCGTTCCAACCATTCAAAGCGCTGAAGAAGAGCCAGAAAGCTCGAATTGATGCACTTGCTGACAATGGCTGGGCCTCGGAAGACGTAACGGATGTGCAGGGAGCCGGTGACTTTGACTTTGAAGGAAGTCTCGCCAAGTTCGATAAACGAAAGATATTTGACGAGATGAAGGAGCAGGACAAGATCGATGAATCCGAACGTTTAGTATCTCATAATCGCCTCCCTCGACCGAAGCCCGGCACGGCTGGGGGTAAGAATCTGCATTACACCGAGAACGTTTTAGACATGCCAGCGACCACTTTGAAACCGAAGGAGACCTCCGGCGATTACTGGAAAAGCGAAGCTGATGACGAGATCCTCAACGGTGCCGAACATTCGGGAAGTGGTCGCAATTCTAGGCTACGAGGAGAATCTCGAGTGTCGATAAACCGACGATCGCAATCGCGCAAGGCTAGTACCACGGCGAGTGTCGCTGGTTCAAGTCGAGTCAACTCAGGGGTATGTACAAGTTTCGTTTATTCAACTACCTTGCGACATCAAGTATCTTAAATAGAGATTTTACTAACTGACATATCCCAGCAATCTGCATCGATCCCCAGCGGCTTCTACGCCGTAAAGTCTAATCGTCGGATTGAGGCGATCGCCCATCTCCCTATGCAGACACTGGAGAACGTTGCACGTCACGAGTTCGGCTTTACTGAGGATCTCCTAGCCGAAAATGCTGGCCGCGGTATTACGGAAGTTGTTATGCTTGCTCTCAATGATCCTGCGATCACGCTGCGCGCTGCTGCAACTTCACCACCAAGCAACCCTACGGTTGCGGTGCTGGCCGGGAACAACAAGTCAGGAGTCCGTGCTCTAGCGGCGGCTCGCCATCTTCGAAATCGCAGTATCAATGTTCTCATCTGCGTAGTCGGCATCGAGCGCGAAAAAGAACTGCTAGACGACGTTAGAAAACAAATACGACTTCTTCGCAATTTCGGCAGTGTCATCTTCACGAAAACAGAGCTTTTTGAACATACCAGCCATACTAGTAGCACTCTAGAATCGGCTTCTCAAGGATCAATAACTCTGATCATCGACGCCCTGTTAGGACTTACAACGCCATTTGAAGAGTTACGCAAGTCGGACCAAGCTACTACGTACGAATTGATGGAGTGGTCGAATAGGAACGAGGCGTTTGCGATGGCGATCGATTTGCCAAGCGGTATCGAGCCTCAGTCCGGCAAGGTCAACGTTATCGACGGGGCCAAGCTCTACGTACAACCGCGCTACATTGTTGCCCTTGGCGCCCCGAAACTGGGCTTGTTGAAGGCGTTAGAGATGGGCGACGAGAATGGCGACATCGTCATGGTAGAACAATGGAAGATTTTCCTCGCAGATATCGGTCTCAGTCCCGTCATCTGGCGCAAAGTGGCGACTAAGATTCGTCGCGGAATCGAGTTCGATAATAACTGGGTTTTAGAACTGCGCTACCAACCGCAGGTGGATGGTGTTGACGATTAGATGTCTTCTAACGCCGCCACTGCTTTATGTCACGATTGTTTGACATGCAAAAATATACCTTCCATGCTGGTTAACAACGGAACAGGCACTTTGAAGGCGCATTGAGCTCTGGATCAACAAGCCGTTGACAAGTTTAGGCACTCTGGTGTCAGCTATACGTTTCCCGCTTGACCTATGGCCTTCTCGATACACTCAATCCGTATTGACTTGAATTGGTTACATACATCCACGAGGAAGTCGAAATTCTCTATAAACATGGACACGATTTTCGTACTTAAGTTGCTCAAGAGCTGATACGCAGTCAGATTCGAGCAACTACGCCAAATTAGCATCAGACGTTCCCATTACCTTCTGGTCAAAAATACCACAACAGGCGGGCGATACTGATTGCAAATATCCCTTTCAATACTCTATAAAAACTTTCTATGACATAGGAAAGACCACAACCAGACTCCCTACGCGACTGCCGACTCTTTTGGCTGTCGATTCCTTTTAATTTGATTACGGACACGCGTTATATCGCCGTTTCACTACAGAGCTCTACAGTAGAACTCACAATTTCTACGACCAAAGGCGAAGGGTAAACATAAGTACCTACATACTCAAATCGTTGATGACTTCATATACCCCAATTCTTGCATTTTTGGTGGCGTTGGTAGGGTTCTCCGTATGTACAGTGCTAGGGACCCTTCGCGGAATAGCAACCCCTTGGGATGGGTTTTGCATGGAAGTGTGTATAATACAGTGGTGAGAAAAGGCCCCCAAGTAACGACATTGCTTTTCGAGTAAATCGTAGTTAATAAATTACAATTGATCTTAATAGCCTTTGAAAATACCCTCGTAGAATCACGTAGCAATATGCAGCCCAGTTAGCTGCGCAGTAAGCCTTTTTAACTCCGACCTCATTCGGCCAAGAATTGTCTTATCCCTGCTAGTTTTTGATCCTGCTACCGGCGGTACCCAATAAGATGGCGTGATTTACTCAGCAAATCCGCATGGATGAGCATTGACAAGGGGGAGCTCGGCACAAGCCAGCACAAGCTCCAACGATATATCACCCAATGGTGTCATTGATGGCATGTTTCGTCTCGTACGAGAAGCTCTGATTTGACGAGACTTGCGTATGTGCTAGGTGTGCGCTGTATGTTTATTAAGAACGGTTCTGGCCAGCTTACATACACCCATCCATACAAGCCTTGTTGCAGTAGCTGTAGGTTAGAGCACTGGTAAATAAAAGCTTGCCTACCTGCCCCCCAGCTCATCCCACCTTGCTCGAAGCTTCTCCAAGATGGAACCTCCGGCAAAGCTTCAACCACGCCGAAGCATCCTCGATAGACCTATTCTTATAGCTATTCCTATTCTCATCGGATTGTTCATCACGAGGTCACCTTTCTTCATGGCGGCCCCGGCTCTGGATACTGCTGCCGCTGACGGCAAGCCTTGGGCTGATACGCCGATTAAGTTGGTTGCGACGCCGCAATACGAGACCAAGAAGGTATTTCGTTGCCCCGCCCTTTGCTCTTCCTAACATATCCACCTTGTAATGAATTGCGAAGTTGGATGAAGGTGGATATGCGAGTATGGGCTAACCTAACATCTTTGACGACTTAACAGACCGACATCTTCACCACGGGCGCAACCCACATGGCGCTCCTGCACAACGCCATCCTCCGCGGCTTCAACTCGGTGTACCTACAGGCGCCGCACGTCAAGCCGGTCGACCACGCCGACTTCATCGGGTACGCGCTGACGTGGCACAAGTTCGTCGCCTCGCACCACGACGACGAGGAGGCCACGCTGTTCCCCAAGGTCGAGGAGGTGCTGCAAGACACGACTATCTGGGCCGAGACGCACAAGGAGCACGAAGCGTTCTTAGGGGGTTTGGCTAAGTTCGAGAAGTACCTCCGCGGCGTGGAGGGTAAGCCGGCTAGTTTTGATGGCAAGGAGTTGGTTACGATCATGGACGGGTTTAAGGATTCGTTCGATGCGCATTTTCACAGCGAGATCGCGACGATTGCGAGATTGGCCGAGCACCCGAATGCGCCCAAACCAGGGTCCCCCGAGGAGCGGACGGCGTCGCTGACGTTTAAGTCTTGGGGCAAGAGCACGGTTACAAAGGCCGGCACGCTGGACGTCGTGCCCTTCTTCCTGTTGAACCTGGACGGCACGGCGGAGGAGGGCTTGTGGCAGAACTGGCCCCCGATCCCGGCGCCGATTAAATGGGGACTGGTTAATATAGCGGGAGCGTGGCACGCGCGTTGGTGGAAGTTTAGCTCGTGTGCGGCGGGGAGGCCGAGGGTGTTGTATGCGCTTGAGTAGGTATGTAGGGGGGAGAGAGGTGGGAGGAGCATGATACCCTGTTGAATTTTTTGTTGAAGATTTGGAATTTGGAGCTTGGGATTTACCTACTTAGGTGCGTTTGATATTTGTTTTAATGAACGATAACTCTACTTCAAAGGCAGTTTCAACGACGGCGCCGTGAAGGCATTGCATTATAATAGGTACCTAAGGGAAGCTGATGATAGTAATTCAACCCAAAAACGTAACATAGCGAGGAGATCAAAGCAGTAAGATGGAATATGAAACTTCACTCGAAAGAAAGCGCATCTCCCTGCAATTCCACAGAAACATCGGCTCAAGGAGTGAACACAAGATAGGGGCCATTATGCTGTCCAGCAACGATATCGTAAAGTTAATACTCGTCAATACAATTTCTTCCAGCACCCTGTTCTGGGTATCTAATATACTTGGTTCACCGGGTTTTGTTGAAGTAGGCTCGCTTCTTGTTATCCGCCTTCACATATCTCGGCCATGGATAGTTTCCGAGAGACCTGATAGTGCTCATATTACTACATCATTGCTGCGATATCTCAACCTTCTCCCACCAAAAATCGCTCTCCTTCTTCGCCCACACATCATCCTCGACCGTCGCAGGCACACCAACGCCACCACCAATCAACTCCTCATTACCCAGCCCAAACACAACCTTCTTCGGCTCAGCCCCCTCGTGCGAAACCCACTCCGGCCTATCCCCATAAGCCCCGGGGATCTTATTCGGATCGCCGGTACATATGAAACTGGTGGTGTACGCGTGCAGCACGCCGGCCAACTCGTCCTGCGCCTTGGACTTGGCGCAGACCGCCTTCTCGCGCACCTCGTACGCCATGTTGTCGCCGTGGCTCGCGCCGCCGACGACGCTGCTCACGGCCGCCCAGTGGTACAGGTACACGGGCACGCGCGGGCCCGCGAAATGCGCCGTCTGCCGCACGGGCGCGACGTACGCGTAGTGCGCGTACGCGGCCTCGATGCGCTTGTACTGCGGCCCCACGCCGTAGCTCAGCCGGTCTTCCTTGTAGATCGAGTCCGGCACCGTGGCCGGGTCCGGGTAGAGCGCGTCGATGGCGTCGAGGTCCTCTTGCGTTAGTTGCGGTAGCAGCTCGTGGAAGAAGGCGGTGAACTCGGTGGACTTGGATATCGTCTTGGGCACGTAGAGCGAGCCCTCGTTGCCGTTGAAGCCGGTCATTATGGGCACCTTGTGCCATTTGCCGGTGCGCCAGCCGTCGATCGGCCGGTGCCGGATGATTTCGCCGTCTATGACGGGTTGGAAGGCCCAGCGCAGACTCGGGTTGTATTTGTAGAAGACGGTGGTCTGCGCTTTTGCGATCACGGAGAGGGGTATGGAGCGCAGAAAGGGGAAGATCCCGTCTTCTGGTAGGCTTTCTGGACAGTCGACTTCTTTTAGGAAGGCTTTGAACTGCTCTTCGTGAATGTCTGAGTCGTAATGGCGCACGGCGCGTGATGTCGGCGCGCCGGACTCCATGATGACGCGGTGGAAGAGCGGAGGTTTGCCTTCCTCGTAGTCGAGGAGGTGGTGGCCGATCTTCATGGTTATGGTTAGCATAGGTACCTAATTACCTACGAAGTAAATAAATGCAGAAATACCGAATGAGCTCCCGCAGAGAGGCCAAAAATGGTGACGTTGTTTTTATCACCTCCAAATTGGCCAATGTTCTCCTGCACCCATTCCATGAGCAGAATCTGGTCCTTCAACCCTAGGTTGAGCGCCCCGTGCTTGGCACTAAGTTTCGAAGGCAAGAATCCGAGAGCGCCGATGCGGTAGTTGAACGACACAAGGACGAAAGGCTCGGCGGACCAGCCGACCATCGAAGCGCTGTCGTGCATCGCGGCATTTCCGCGGTTGAAGGCGCCGCCGTGGATGTAGATGGCGACCGGCAGCGGCTTTGAACCCGGACCGCCGGTCCCCGTTTGGCGGAAGACGTTGGCCGTGAGACAGTCCTCGCTTTCCTCCAACTTCGGCCCCTTGATGATAAACTGTTTCGCGGGCGCTCGCGGTCCGAACTTGGATGCGTCGATGACGTCGTAAGAGCGCGCCACCTTCTCGGGCGGTCGGAACCTCCTGTCGCCCGTGGGCGGCAGGGCGTAGGGGATCCCTAAGAAGGCGTCGACGGGCTTGGGGTACGCATCCTGTTGTTGGATCCCTACCACCGTTCCTTGAGCAAGGGTGACCTTGGGCCGCGCCGGCGCTGTCGATTGTCCTTCTGCTGTCATCACGTGCGGTCTAGACTCGCAAACATTCGATTCGATATTCTAGGTGGTACATATGATCTAGATATATTTTTAATCCTTGCCGGAAAATCATCGTAGGGTGCGGAGAAGAATGCGACTTCGGTGGACAGCCGAAAGCACTCGGGTATCTCCGCCAAACTGTGGGTTGCAGCAAGACCGCCGTTCCGATCCGCAGATAGGGGTTTGCCTTGACTATTTCTCAAGAATACGTACGAAAGCCCCTCACTTTCCTCTCCAGTTGCTTTACTGACCTACGTCCTCCTGAGACAAATTAGACGGCGTCCCTGCTCGAATCATGCCCGCAAGGTGGATGTCGAAAAACAAGGCCGACTAAATAATTTCAACGAAGAAAGTGGATACCAAGATAGTATGCGGCTTCGACGGCGTTGAGATTCTCTTATGAGAGAACATCTTCGGCTATAAGTATCTCAAAGAAGACCCGATTATCCCCTGCTTCATGATGATTAACTATCGCTATAACAATTAGTATGCACTTAGATCCGATTTGTACTTTTTAGGCGGCTACATATGAGTAGAATAGACAATTTTGTTGCGGAGGTGATAGTGAAGTAAAGTACGGTTGCAATGCAGTAATTTAGACCGTGATGAACAATATATCCTCCGCCGCGAATCTATAACTTGGGTCTAGGTTCGTAGTTACAGCCACACAAGTTGGGCTCATAGCAGTTGCTAATATTGGTTGTTACAAGATTGAATACTTACCTAGTATACCTACTTACTAAGTCCTGCCTCTTCGGTAATATCTTGCAATTCTTGCCCATTTCGCTAGGTAGTCAAAGCGCGGCACCCCCTTAAGGTGGCTTGTCGAGAGATATTGTAGACGGCAGCTGTATAGATGAGATTTTCAATCTACATAATACCTATGTCGAGGACGGAAAAGATCTCCCAAAGTGCAAAGCTTGTTGTAGAGAATTATCAGACTAGGTAATCACTCTAATCGTACCGAGTATCTGTCTACAAACGACAAATTCTTCTCTGAACCCATTCTCGTCTAGAGGGAAATCACATAAGCAACCAAAGTTTGAAGATATCTCTATTAATACGTAGATCACCTGACCTTAGATAAGACTGAATTGAGGACACGTGACGATAAAGCTCCTAGTCACCTGATGACCCTGGGAATGATATCTGACACTGATCAGTGTCCAATTATCTAGTGCATTTTAGTTTGAAAGACGATGACAACTTTAAGCGGCACTTGACAACTCCCGATTCTCTAGTCTTGCTATGATTATTTGTGTTAGGTTTCGTACGCTGATCTGTTTATCTAAGAGCGTTATGAACGGAACGTCGACCCCGAGCGCGTGGAAGATGAAGGTCCTAAACTCGGCCGCCAGCATAGAATCTATTCCGAACTCCCCCAGCTTCTGCTCCGGCCGCAGCTGTTCGACCGGCAGTAGGATTAAATTTGCAATCTTTTTCGCGACGATTCCTTGCACGGCATCGGAAACGCTGTCGGTGTGTCCACTCGAGGCTAGCACCTTGGTGACCTCGGGTGGCAGGCCGTGGCGAGCGCCGACAGCTGCACCATTAGAGCCACGTGTGCTACGTGCAAAGGCGGCAGCAAGCAAAGATGCGCGAGGATCTGCGAGGACGTGGTTATCGCCTTCGAAACCACGGTCGCGTTGCTCCTTGAGGCCGATGAATTCGATACCAGTCAGGATGTGAGCGCCGACGAGATCATCGTAATGCGCCGTCCACTTGGACGGCGACTGATATACGATAGCTACGTCTAGGATTTGCAACATCTCGTCTTCGGTGATAGAGTGAATTCCCTTACGTTTGAGCAGAGCTTCGATGTCCGGATGTTCGTGCAGGTAACCAACCTCCGCGATCATGCCATAACCGATGGAGACAGCGGGCTGTCCAAGCCGGCTACGGTATCGCGCAAAGGCGTCAAGGAACGAATTCGCGGCGCAGTAATTACTTTCAGTAGCCATACCAACGGTGCCAGAGATAGAAGATGTGACGATAAAGAAGTCGAGTAGCGAGTCACGGCCATCCTTCGATAGCACGTTATGAAGATTCCACGACCCGCGGACTTTAGGTGCGATACTGGTGTGCCAGCTGGCATGGGACATGCTGCTCCAGAGAGCCTCGCTTAGGCCCATAGCTGCATGAATCACTCCTCCAATTGGGAAGGGGGCCTGTTGAATGATCCTCTCCACATCGTCATAATTGCTGACATCTCCCTGGAAAACTTCGACCTGGGCACCTTGCTTAAGGAGGTCGTCGACGAACATCTTAGATTCCGGCGTTTTCAAGCCGGATCGCCCAAGAAAGACTAAGCTTTTCGCACCGCGCGAGATCATCCACTTAGAAATACTGCGGCCGAGACCTCCAAGACATCCAATCATAAGATAGGTCTTGTTCGGTGAGAGCGTAGTTTCGTACCTTTGGGGCTTAACACGGATGCGGTCGGCACCATCCTGAAATGAGACAGCCAACTTACCCATACGAGTGCCAAGTGAGAAGTGCCGGAATGCCTGCGTTATCTCAGACGCACGGAAAGTCTCAATAGGAGAGCACGGTTTGGCGATACCATTGCGGATTAAGTTCATACTTTCTACTAAGAGTCTCTGCCACAGGTCGTGATGGCTTTTCTTCTTGGAGTAGAAGAGGTTACTTAGGTCAAAGGCCGTAAAGGACACATTCTTTCCAAAAGTATTCATATTCAATGATCCGTCGTCGAGAATATCGCGCTTGCCAATTTCCACGAAGCGGCCAAAGTCGGCGCACGCCTCAAAGCTGCTCCGAAGCAGCTCGCCAGTGAGGGAGTTCAGCACAACATCCACTCCCTGGCCACCCGTTGCCTTCATGATGGCAGGAAGGAAAGAAGCATCGCGTGAGTTGAAAATGCGCTCCGGGTCTAGTCCAAACCCCTTGACCAGGAACTCCTTCTTGGACTCGTTACCCACTGTGGCAAAGATCTCGGCACCAATATGGTTCGCCAGCTGGATTGCAGCAAGACCAACACCACCGGCGGCGGAATGGATGAGGACATACTCTCCGCGTTGCAGATTTGCACGGTGAACCAAGCCGTAAATGACTGTTGAGAACACAATAGGGATAGTTGAAGCTGTGGTGAAGTCCATGTCGTCTTCCAATTTACACACTGCCCATTGAGGCAAGCGCTCGTGGGTTGCAAAGTGGCCAGGTGCCATGGCGACAACACGGTCTCCAGGTTTGAAGTTAGTGACCGTCGAGCCCACGTTCACAACGAGCCCGGCGCATTCGCATGAACACGATACGTTATGTGTGTCGATCTTGGCACTGAGAACGTAAAGGTCCTTGGCGTTCAGACCCACACTCTTGACCTCGATTTCCACATAATCCGTAGGGAGTGGTTCTGTGTACTCTCTAGATATAAAGTGGATGGTGTCCATCTGTCCCGGATGAGAGATATGCAGCTGACAACGGCCGGCTTTTCCAATAGGCACCTCCAGAAGCCCTTCGTCCTGTTTCAAGCGGAACTGCGCGTTTAGCTCATCGGCAGGCTCCCACCGGGCCGAGTGAATGGTCTGTTCTTTCTGGCTCAACTCAAGTTCCGGATGCGGATTCCTCATCAGCTGATCCATGACATTGCAGGCATTATAAGCTGTACCGTCGATGTTGGTCTCTGTCTCATCAATGTCGAACACAGCAAATTGAAGTGATGGCTGCTCAAGCATCACGGCACGAGAAAGGCCAAGGACTGGTGCAAATTCGGGATTGGTTCCCGCCATGAAGTCGCCATGGCATACCCAGAGGATGAGTGAAGCGCGATCTGTCATTGTCTTGACAAAGCGCATTTGTTCTTCGCTGATCGTGCTAAGGATAGGCTCCTTGGATTCGATGGTCGAGATAACCACGGACCGAGACGGAATAGTCTCATCGTTAACATCAGATATTCCAATCAGGGGCACACAGTGCCCAAAGTAAGACTCCATAGCTTTATGAATCTTCGAGTCTAGTGCAGATTGCTGACCTGTTCGGTTTACCTATCGTCATGTCAGTCAAGATTCAAAATCGTTGCATGCAATCATGAGACGCACCATGACGACGTCACACTTCTTTCGTTCTCGGATATTCGATCTCTCACTGATTATAGTGATATTGACAGGCTCGTCAGTATTTCCGGTAATGGCTTTGATGCTATACGCAGCATATGCGCTTTCCTCGACCTTCTTCCCAGTGATAAGCGTTGTCGGAGTCGCCATCCAGTCCTTAACTCCGGTTGGCAACGCTCCAAGACTAAAAATGATGTCGAACTTGGTTTCTTTTGAGATAGCCTCGTCCATAGAGTCAGAGCCTGATTCAGTAGACGAGACTTCACGACCACGAAGTCCTCCTTCGGAGAAAGTTGCTTGTGTAAAGGTTTCAAAACGTCTTAAAGGGGATTTTGCCTTAAGGGCATTTAGAAGGACGTTTCGCGTGTCTTCATCCGCATTCAACAAAAGGATTCGACCTTTCGGGTTCTTATGGGTGCAAAGGTCGAGCGCACCTGCTAGCCGGATCAACGACTCTGGCATTGTCTTTTCGCCTGCAAACCTCTGCAAAAACCAGTCCGTGTATTTGACGAGACCGGGATTAATGCCCGCTTCCATCAACATAATATCCGGCCTCCAGGCCACGCGGCACATGGGGTTTCGCTCCTCGAGAGCTTCTTGTTGCGTATTACCTTGATAGGCAATGCATCGTGCCCCCTCTAAGCGAATCAAAGTCTCGCCGGAACTGTTGTAGAGCTCAGCGTCAATGTCAACCGTTCCAAAACCGACACGCCTTGATCTGGCATCAATGGCCCATGTTTTCCCCAAATCCATGTCAAGTAGGCTTGGGGATGAGAACAAAACCTTGTCCATTTTCACAGGAACAGTGGCGCGCAGTTCTCGAACCCAACCCCCTGTGGTCGCTACGAACGCGGTTTGGAGCATCGAATCGATGCTGATGGGATGAGCAATATACTGCCAAGACTGGCCAGGCCCAGTCTGATTGCCACGGAGCAGGTGAGTGACAACCAGAGATTCGTCGGCCTTTCTTGCACGATCGCAGTAGATGTCTTCCATTACAGCGAACTTTGGACCCCAGTTCAGGCCTTCCTTGGTGAACTTGTCGTACCACACGCGAGTAGCCTGCTGCTCCATGGTGTCTTTTTCTAGGTTGATGGTTCGCGATAGAACCTGTGCCGTCTTAGCGAGACTCACAAACCCAGTCGCATGGATTGTCGCGCACGAGTCTTCACCTGAGATCGACGAAACTGTAAAGTGCCACCAGGTATCTGACGCGAGGACGCTGGTAACATAAGCCCTGCGCATTTCCGTGACAACTTCGAGACGAGGTCGGTGCTCGGCATGAAAATCCATGGCTTTGAGAAAATTGAAGTGGCGCATTTCGATTCCTGGACAGTCATGAAGGTGAATCCCGTTCACCTGACATGCTGCCTCAGCTCCCATTGCCAGGTATGCTGCAGCCGGGAACACGACGGAAGGTCCAAGGCAATGGTCCTTGAGCCAAGGAACCTCATCCACATCGACGATATTACGCCATGTAGTTGTTAACTTGCTCGCTCCGTGGATCTGAGAGCCAAGCAAATCGTGTCGTGGGAACGGGCGATTTCGGAACTCGGTCACTGCTCGTGACTCGGTCCATAGCGTTGGCGCAGTGTAATCCCAGGAGTAATGGGGAAGATCGGTCAAGACACGGCGTTCCAAAGATTCAGGCACAAGATTATCTGGGAGTATATTTTCCAAAGGCAAATCATCGTTCCCTTGAAGGAAGAGCGAGCCGACAAGGGACAGCAAAGTGACTGCACCATCCTTGCCGCGAATAAGCGCTGGGTTGTAAGCGTAATAATCTGGAGCTCGGTTCTCTGAAGCAGCAATTTGCTTGATTGGAAGCTCGAGAGCAGAATGAGGGCCAAGTTCCAGCAAGTGATATCGACCGATTCCAAACATTCCCTTGACCGCGTCGCAGAATCTGACCGGAGATTCCAGATTCGTCACCCAGTATGCTATAGTAGCCATGTCACCCGAAGTCAACTCGACTCCGGTGACCGACGAAATAATGCGAACGTGAGAATCAATGATCTGGTGCGGTACGTCTCCGTTGGACGCACTCTTACTTCCTAGCTGTTGATCCGCATGCCACACTCGTTCAAGCGACTGCTGATATATATGGCGGATCTCCTTCATGTGCTTTGAGTGGTATGCCTTGTCGTTGGTCTTGAGCTTCCGCACGAATATTCCTTGGCGGTGTAGAATGGCTAGTAACTTCTCTACCGCGTAAGCGTCGCCACTCAAAGTGGTGCTCTCAGGAGAATTATCGCAGGCCAATGAAATCTGCTCGGTCAAATCATGCTCAGTAATAAAGGTCTGCGCAGCTTCTTTACCAAGACCAACTGCTATCATAGCACCGACTCGTGCATGCTGGACAACCGTACGACCACGGAAGTAGGCAGCCATAATAGCCCGGTAGGCACTGAGATGACCAGCAGCGTATGCGGCGCCAATTTCTCCGGATGAGTGCCCAATAACCACTTTAGGCCTTATATTCCATTCTTTGAGAAGATCGATCAATGCAACCTGGACGGCTGTGCAGATGGGCTGTGACTTTTCGGCCAAGTCAATGTCACTGCTCTCACTTGGAGCAAGAAGTGTATCCTCCAATGTCCAACCGGGCATGTCCTCAGTACTGAGACCGGCGAGGCAAGAGTCAAGATACCGAATCGACTCTCGGAATTTGGAATATTGATGGAATAGCTGGCCACCCATGCCGGGCCATTGAGCTCCCTGGCCGGTGAAAATGAACGCGAGTGGAAGAGTTTCAGTTTCGAGTTGATTCTTGATCAACTTTGCGGGATCAAGATCGTCGGCCAACGTCTGAGGGGTGACAATAGCGAATCCTCTCGCGGCGAGACGAGACCGACGGCCATTCAAAGTATACACCAAATCCGTCAGGCTGATGCGGCTGTCTGAGCGAGAAACATAGTCCGCAATGTTCTTGACTAGGCAGCTCATGGAGTATTCCGTCCGCGCTGAGAACGTGAGAAGAGTTGGATTCATCTGCGGTATCATGTTCGTAGAAACGTTGCCGTTTCCACGACTGCATGTGTAAGAACCCATTGAGAGACGGTCGTTGGAGAGGGCCCTTGAGCACACCGGCGCGGCTTCGAGAATTGCGTGGCCATTCGCGCCGCCAAACCCAAAGGAATTCACACTTGCCCGGGCGACTCTAGACTTGGGCCATGGACGATTTTCCTTTACAATATCCAGATTCCACTGGTCAAGTTTGATGTTTGGATTGATCTTCTTAATGCCGATGGTTGCTGGGATCTCGCCGTGCTCGAGAGCAAGTGCCAGCTTGATGATGCTTGAGAGACCACTGGCACCTTCACTATGTCCGAGGTTAGGTTTGATACCACCGACAGCAGTTGGCTTTCCAGTCATGTGATGAAAAACACGAGAGATCGCTTCGATTTCGATGGGATCGCCGACTTGAGTGCCGGTTCCGTGGGCCTAGATATTATACCAGTCAGATGGTGGTTTACCTATAAGGTCAAATTCTTACCTCTACGTAGTCGGTTCCATCTGTGGGAAGGCAAGCTCTCCTATACGCCGCTCTAATGACTGCTTCTTGGCCATCGATACTGGGCTGTACAATACCTGGAGTACGACCATTGCTGGGAAATTGTCAGTTATATCTCATCAAGTGTACCCCATCCTTCTCCAGCCAAAGAGAAAAGGATGAGAGATAGCCCAGTACATACCCGTTGACCGCAGTTCCTCGAATGATGCAACGAATCGGATCCCCGTCTCGTTGAGCGTCACTCAGCCTCTTGAGATAGAGGGACGATGCGCCATCCGCTCGTCCATACCCGTTGGCTGATTCATCGAACGTATGACAAGTCGAATCTGGAGACAGAATTCCGGCTTTGACAGCAATCAACTGCTGCTCTGCTGATTGGATCAAATTTGCACTTGCGACGACCGCCGCATCGCAGTCATGGGAATCAAGAGCCAGACATGCAAAGTGCAAGGCGTACATGGACGATGAGCATGCGGTATCTAATACGACGGATGGGCCACGCAGGTCAAAGCAGTGAGAAATTCGGTTTGATAGGACAGTTGGGCCAGAACCTGTAGCACTATATCGTGAAAAGTACTCGGGATCTTTGTACTGCATGATCATATAGTCATTAGTGAAATTCCCAACGTAGACGCCTGTCTTGGAGCCTCGGATCTTAGACAGCGGAACTCCCCCGTTCTCAAATGATTCGTACACGACTTCCAGCAACTTCCTTTGCTGTGCGTCCATATATGACGCTTCAAGGTTGTTGATACCGAAGAAAGCGTTGTCGAATGACCGCAAGTCTTCCTGAAGAAAATATCCGCCCGTCGAGTTGATGCTTCCAGGTCGTTCAGCGTCAGGATGATAGAATCCATCCACATTGAATCGAGACATGGGCACCCTACAGTGACCGGATTTGTTCTGGACCAAAAGGTCCCAAAGGTCAGACGGCGAAGAGACATGGCCAGGTAAGCGACAGCCTAAGAGTCTATGGTCAGTATTCTAATCGGTGTCCATAAGGAGGTCAAACGGTATCTACCCATTCCCACTATCGCAATGGGCTCCCGCTGAATGTTGAATCCCTCCTGCAATATTCCATCACCGTTTATTTGGAATTCCATGATCGACATAAAGAAAGTCTATCCACATCTAAGTTGAAGTCATTCTACACTGAGAAGGAGTTCAAACGATGGGGCCGACATAAACCGCTTGGATATCATCGTGTGTGTCACTCGGCGAGAACTAGAAGCAAAGGAGTGTGACATTGTTTGAGGTGCCATCGTTACAACAGTGCACATATTAGGTATCCAACGCGATGCCCAGGTCCCAAAAGTTAGAAGAAATATTATTGGCGGCACTGCAGCCGCTGCGGTAACAATTGGAGGTTGGTTAGTTGATCAGTTTCATGCCAACTTTCGCATGCTTGTTAATATATTGGGAACACATTGCCGCTGACCTCCCGCGTCGCTGTGGCCATGACCTTCCAAGCCTTTGTTCCGCCGGGGTAGCTTGAGAGCAAAATGATTCGCTCAATCACACAGTTTATACATAGCAGTCGGTAAGTATAGACTGACAGGACTAATATCCGAATAACGAGAATGATGCGATTCATGACATCGGGGGGCTTCCCCCTAGACCTGCAAAGACATTTTCATGCACATACCTAGGTATGTTTCTAAATGGTTCAACATAACCACATGCGTGCATATATAGGTTGCAACAGCCTCGCCATAGTGTTCAAAAGGACCGACAATCACGTCTCATTAGCACTTTGAATTTTCGTGTTTATATTGGTTCATAACTGAGAAGGTTGATTGGGTGCCGAATTAATCGGTTGCTGCAGTATTAGACACGCCGCAGAAGCACTTATCCGCAGATACAAGCATGACAACTTCAACCCGCCAACGTCGCTAAATGCTTCCGAGCCAAGCAGGTTAAGAGGGCCTCGTAGACGCCCCTCTTGTTTAACTAAGGCCTTCGTATTGAGGTGACGATGCTAAAGAAGATGATGTAACCAACGAAAACAAGTTGGTGGTACTGAGACACAGTCGATGGGTGCTTGTTTTAACGTTTTCCTGCATTGGAAACTATGTCTGGAGGCAGGCTGTGCTTATGGGTTTCACGATGCTTATAATATGGTAGGTATAGCCCATCCTCGAGCGATAAGGCTCTCCGACTTTGCCAGGCACATGCATATGCAGTTGCCAGTCGTGCAACTATCAAGATATACCTCGAAAATTGATCACGCCGATCTAATCAAGGGATGAGGAATGACTTTAAGTGTCTTCGGAAGTCCACTCCATTCAATGAATATATATAGACGGAGAGTAACTTCGGCCACTCCACTCTATAATCCGAATTGCCCTTGAACTTGCGCTTAGATTTGTTTCTTTGCCCGGCATGGCGACGCAATTGACCGCCGCCGAGGCGGACGAGAGCAGGCAGCCAAACCTGATCGCGCTGTGTACCGTCATGCTGATCTCGTCGACCTTGGCTTTGAGCTTGCGCTTCTGGTCTAACTACGTTGCGCCCTCTCACCACTGGGGATGGGATGACTTGTTCGCAGCGATCACTCTGGTAGGTGCTTGACCTTTTTTTTTCTTTTTTTTTTTCTTGATTCATTTATTTAAATCCGCGAATAAACCTCCAGACTGATCCAAATACAGCCATTCATCATCTCGGAAACTGCCGTAATCCTCTGGTGGACCCGTCTCGGCTTGGGCAAGCATGCGGTTACTATCCCGCCGGCTGACCTAGCGGAGGGCCCCAAGATGATCTTCATTGCCACTATCTTTTACAGTTGCAATATCTCGCTCCCCAAGTTCTCAGCGCTCTTCTTCTACCATCGTGTCTTCGAACGCACTAGCAAGTGGTTCACCGTCGCGCGATGGATTGTCGGCGCCATGAACGCCGCCTGGCTGGTCTCGGCCACGATCAACGTTTTCTTGCAGTGCACACCCGTCAACGCCGCGTGGGAGCCTGTCCCGGGATCGACGTGTATTTCGCAGTGGGGCTGGTTTATCGGCACCGCAATCCCCAGCATGGTGATTGATCTACTTATCCTGATTATGCCAATGCCGCTGCTCTGGCGTCTTCAGGCGCCGGTTTCCCGCCGCATCATGGTCGGGGTGCTGTTTCTTTGCGGCTATTGGTAAGTTTCCATTTCTGGCAGAATCTTGGAGTCGTAGCCACTCCTGTTAACTCTCGCGCTTAGCGTTATTGTTGTCTCGATTGGTCGTCTGGTGACGCTTGCGCGAGCTGGTTCTCATGTGTTCGACGACCTCACTTGGAGGCCCGTTGGATACCTTGAGTGGGTGCAATGCGAAGGCCCCATTTCGCTAATCTCCGTCTGCTTACCCAATATCTTCCGCTTCTTCAGGCGTGTACACGAGAAGGGTGTCAAGGGTGCTTTCCCCGATAGCCGAGGAGAATCGAAGCCGTCGTCCTCATTCACTAGTGGACACTACCAACGGCAGTTCGTTCGCATGGAGGATTATCCGTCACACTTGTCCACCCAACAAGAGACATATGTCGAAGGCACTCATAAGAGCCAGTTTTAAGGGTATGTTTGCACGCTCAAAATGGTAGCGTACCTAACTATGAAGATGATATGGTGAGGAGTGCTTTTTTCGGTGTTTACTTCCATCATTACGTACCTAGGTAGTTTCGACGCTGACTGCGTGAATATATGTATCAAGATAGAAATTCATTGACCGAACTATTCAGTACCTAGACAACTTTAAGATCTTCCTTCAAATGGTGTATTCGACAGTGCCAGTGACGCACCGCCGTCAACCACCAACGTATGTCCATTCACGTAGCTCGAGGCCGGAGAGGCAAGGAAGGCCACTGCATCTGCAATCTCGCTGGGTTTGACCAGCCTTCCCATGGGAAGATCACCAAGCAGGGCTTTCTTGACCTCCGGGGATGACTCGAGGAACTGGTCCATCATCGGCCCTGAAACATATGATGGCGCGACGGCGTTGACCCGAATGCCCCTTGCAGCGTTCTCGATGGCCGCTGTCTGCACCATCCCCTTGACTGCATGTTTCGCTGCGATGTAATTACCTACCCCCAAGAATGCACCCTCCGAGGCTAGCGACGTGAGAATGACGATCGCTCCCCTGGTAGGTCGATCGTTGGCGGTCGGGACTGACGCCACAGCATCCTGTCCGTCCATGATACGCAATGCAGCACGGGTCAATAAAAAGCAGCCAATATTGTGCACCTCATCGAGGCTACGCCAGTCAGCGAGGGACATGTCGCGGATGGGTGTCTGATTTGCGGCCCCGAACTAGATTATTTTTCAGCAGAAGCCATGATGAGGTAAGAATCCAGATGAGCGAAGACTAGGTAGGTACCTACCCCAGCGGTGTTGACAAGCACGTCGATGCGGCCATGAGTCTTGGCAACTTGAGTTATAAGACCATCCACGCTCGCCTCATCGCGCACATCTAACTGGTGTGCGGCTACTTTGAAGCACCCTGGATCCCTCGGGGGGTGGATATTTCGGCATAGAGTCGCTGTCTCTTCGACAGCGTCGAGGCTAAGGTCTGCGCACACCAACACATCGGCACCTAAAGAAGCCATTCGCTGAGCGACCGCCCGGCCAATACCGCCACCTGTTTTTATCAGTGCCAGATTCTTGTCGGACAGATAGCGATGAAGGAATGGGACGCATACCGGCACCTGTCACGAGAACAACACCTTTGACTTCCATACTATATAACGCTTTTCTTCACAAGCAGATAGTTTAGAGTTGAGAAATACCCTCAGTTTACGAAGGGATATTGTGGATTCTTATTACCCCGAGTTTACGAAGGGATATTGTGTATCCTGAGTTTACAAAGGGATATTGTGGGTCTAAAGCAGTGGCCTTCTAACAGCACCTTTTTCTTACCACACATTTCCTATCGCGGTAATCCCTTGAAGTCCGGCCCTAAACTTGTGTGACACCGATAGCTCCAGGAAAGCGTGGCCGTTAATTGGATGGAGGACCAGGAATAGCGGGCATAGACAGTTGATTATTAAGCCATAAAAGTACTTCTTAAGGCCATTTGACCAATTAGGTGCAGGAGAACAGGTTCTTAAAAGCTCAGCTTCGCAGTGGTCAAAGCTGCAAGGTTGCTGGTTTAATTGACAACTTACTTGAAGCTATTTTGGCAGTTGATTTAGTCCAGGGATAATTAAAGCTGTTTGAAGGGGGAGGCCATACGCTTATCGACGTTGCAAGGCTTCAAAAGTTGTCAAAGTGCGATACCGAGGAATCGAACCTTCGGCTCGGAAAAACTCAGGGTTATTGTGCCACCAAGGGTGGCCTCCAGCATGAAACGCTCCGAGCTTAGCCTCACTAGTATATGCAACCTATTGCACCATCACATGACGTTGGGACCCTTATAAGGTTGAATAGTCAAGGGTTCAGGAAACAATGGAGGGCCAGCTTCGAGACTTAGAGAGCTCAGGGGCTATAAAGGAAGCAATAGATTTAAGTGAATTCATTAAGCCTCCTAACTAGACTGTTAAACCCTTTACTACCTAGTAGCTTTGAAGATCTATTTGAAGAGATGGTTGAGGCATATACGGTTTAGGAAGAAGACCTAAAAAAAGAAAGGCAGCAAGCTTTAAGGAGATCCCCGTAGCTAACGCGTTGGCAGCGTGCTAAAAGCTTCTATCTTAGTGTGAGCAAAACATTATTAAAGATCCAGGGCTTATTAAGGCGTTAAAGAGGGAGGAATGGGAGCTTAGGTCTAGAAAAGCTCAGGAGAGTAAGCAGACGATAATTAGGAGGTATTTTTTTTTTACTTAACGTTACGTAGATTTTACTAGTAAATACAGGTAAAAGGTATATTACCCCTGTCCAAAGTGGGTCTATTTTCCTATAACGATACCTTTCTATAACAATCTAGAAGTTATGTTTTTTTTATATCGTTATGGTGAGGTTTTACTGTACATCGGCGATAGTGCGGGCCCTTTCAGCCCGTAAGCGTTGAGGTTCTCCTAGTGATCTCCAGAGGCGTCTAACCAACTAGAAGTAAGCTTTTGTGGGTGCCAGTGACGCTTAGGGGTTGTTGGAAGTGTAGTTACTAATCGTGGTGAAGCTGTACCCAGTCTTATACCAACTAAAGAGATAGATAATTGTTAGGCACTTATGTAGTTCACCCCCTTGCATCGGTCCGGCTTCTTTGTATGGAATTGGCAGCCGGACAGCCCTTTGTTGGTGCCACCCAACAGTGATCCAAATCAACATCCCAACTATGATAGCTACAGAGGAGTCATGTGGGATCTAACTAACATCTCTAAACCCCCCTGGGAGTTCAAAGCTAGCGGTATCCCACTTCAGAGACCATCTCTTATAAAAGCCCTGCCCACATCATAGAAAATTCTCAAGCCAAGCCCAACTTTCGTATATTAAATCATATATTTAAAAAAATTGAAGAGAACCACTATGACCTGGCAAGAGACTGATGAGAAAGGCGTCTTCTCGCGCCCGATTGGCGAGAATGAAACCTACATCAAGCTCCTAGGCGATACCGGCCTGCCGCTCAACCGCGAGCAATGGGCCATCAACTCCACGGCCACCATCGTTCCCACCGGGTCCTTCGCATCCACCGACCTGGCAGCTCATTTCCGCCGCGCCTGGATGCACCAGCGTTTCCAGCACCCGAGCCTTGCAGCCGAGGTAGCTCCCGACGACACGCACTTCATCTACACCGTGCCAGCCGACGGAGCCGCACTAGACGCCTGGGCCTCGCGGACCTTCAGCGTCGCCGCCGACGCCGACTCCTCCGCGGACGTGATCCCGACCTTCCAGCCGACGCCCTACGCGAAGCTGGTCTACATCCCGCGGTCCGGGGAGCTGCTCGCCACACGGCGCACTGGCGCACCGACGGGATGGGCGTCCTCCTCTTGCTGGACGCCTTCCTCTCCCTCGCGTCCGGGCCGGCGCCGCTCGCTGACCCGGCCTCACTTGCCTGGGGAACCGAGATCGCGCGTCTCGCGCCCGCCATCGAAGACGCCGCCGCCGTGCCCAAAGAATCCACGCCGGAGCTGAAGGAGCGCGGCGCCGCCCTCGTGAACGCGTTTTCCCATGTTGTCGGCGCGGTGGGGATCCCGTATCTGGGTGATGCAGCCACGCTGCCAGCCGGGACGCGCAGCGCTGCTCTCGTGCTCAGCCCGGAGACTACGGAGAAGATCGTGGCGGCCTGTAAGGCGCGAGGCGTCAGTGTGACTGTTGCGGTGCACGCGAGTGTTGCTGCTGCTAACTACGTGCTCGCCGACGCGGCGGCTAGGGACAGGCACTACACTAGCACCGTGCGCTTCGCGCTGCGGCCGTACCTGCCCGAGCCCTACTCCACGCCCGCCTTTGCCGCGGCCCTGTATACGACTGGTGTATGTCAATTCAGGGAGTCGTTTTAAACCCTTCTAGTGGTTTTTTTTTGGTTTTTTTTTTTTTTTTTTGGCGAGTCATTATTTCCCAAAGGAGCACATCCGCTCCTGAGACACACACGATTGTTCTTTCTAATTAGTAAGAGTATTTACTAACTCACCCTTTTTTTTTCAGTGGATGAAGCGCGTTGAGGCCGGAGCGTCCTGGGCGGAGCATCTCCAGAGCTACCGGGACGAGTACCGGAAGGGTATCACACGGGATTACCTCGATTCGCACCGCGAGTACGCGGCGCAGTTGGGCGAGCTGCTGCGCAACCTGTCGCAGAGCGGAGGGGACCAGCCGCCGCCCAGTGATGTCGACATCAGCAGTATCGGTAACGCGGAGAAAATAATTAGACGATCGTATGGTACCTCGGAGGCCGGGTTCGAAGTCAAGGCGGTTAGTGTCGGGGTTGAGATGCTCTCTCGACAGGCCGCGACCTTCGTCTGGACCTTTCGTGATCAGTTGAACCTCAGCGCCGTCTACAACGAGTCGTTTCACTCGGCCGAGCAGATGAACCAGTTTGTGAGCACGGCCAAGGCGAAGCTGCTTGAGGGGCTAGGTGTGCAGGACTCTTAGAGATGTGGCATTCGGATGGGTTCATCACGATCTCCAGTTGCCATCAATTCCAGAAATGTAAAGTTTGTGTTGGGATTGACGATGGCGTATAGTACGGGCGAGGGTCTAGCCCCTGAGTATAAGTACTTACGTACGTGTCCGTATAAAATCGACTAACTGGAGTATTTATAAACAGTTTGCGAATAGGAAGTTCCTGTGTAGTTAGCAATACGGAATATCCGGCGGATTCCACGACGTTAGCCCCTTTTTCGGTGAGTATACGGCAAGCCGTAGGCTCCCTATCGCACAATTCTCCAGCGATTAGCCTTTGACGACCAGCTCTAGAATTTATGCTTAGATACCTACCTAGGTAGCGATTGATTACCTACTCGCTCCTTATTAAGGGTTGGTGCATCTTCACTGTATTTCGTATAATTTATTTCAATCGTGTATATGAGGATCCGAAGGTCTCAAGAATGTTTTGTCAGATAACATCTTCAGGTCCACCAGAAGATTTATCATCACGTGTTTCAACTAAAGGGTGAAGTGGTCCGTGTGTGATTATCTAACCTTGATATGTTGGAATCTTTGATTCCTCACGTGACTTCCCTCCCAGAATCCCTCTTCAAACGGACCTTGACTTTACAACGAAATAACTTCACCAATCATTAGAGTAATCCCTTGCAGCCTCAACTTTAATTTAGCTCCCAATCAGATGAGTTAAATGATACAGGTTGCACTTAGATCAATCCTGGAATAGCTTCGGCCATTGTCAATTCGGCTACCTTTTCAGAGGCATTACAGAGACCCCGGTTACTCAGGAAACATAGGTTATTATCGACCCTTCGCGGTCTTTGTACTCGAGGACACCAAAACCACTCAAAAGATAGCGATCTACGTCACCTATAAGCTCTACTCTCCCCCTACGAAGCGGCCGAAATCTTCAAGTTATACAGCAAAACCTCAATCGACTATACCCACAAGCCCTCCGTCGACCAGAGCCGCAGAACCGCCGGCAGATATACCAATAGGATTACCCATTATCACTTCTAAAAAATGACTAACCGCATCCCCAGAGCAGCGTCCCTCTCCTATAATCAATAATAATCCTAATATATCACCTGAAGAGAACAATTCGAAGCCTCATCATAACCTTATTAAGGATTGGGTTTCCCGTTGCGATGTAGATCAAGAAAGCGTCAAATCTAACAATGTGTCGGAAGCAATGTCTCTGCCGCCGCCGTCGGATGTGCTAAGTGCAGACGTCTATATATGGCAATGAGCAGTCCCATCCAGGAGAGACCCAGCTTGGAGAGTCCCCGTCAAGATAGTCCGAGCAGGGGTGCGAATAGATATATTCTCGTTACAATGATGTCATCGGCTTGGGAGTGATTTGGATTTATGATTGAACGGCTTTTTAAACGGATTTCCGCGAGGTTTATAACGATCGTGCTTTATCTCAGTGCTGGTAATATGCATAAGCGACATACGCGATGGTGGTTAAGCGCCGACCAACCAAAAATCAAGTGTTACTTTACATGTGGCGCGAGTATATGCAAGATGGATATGCATGAAGGTTACAGTTTGGCTATACGAGCTTAGTTAGACAGCCAATCAGATATGATCTAGCGAGCCATAGGATACAGCACATATACAGAAAACCCAGCGTGGCGGTACAAGATGGGTTGAGATGAGCGACCTTTAAGGCTCCCAAGAATGCCTATTATACTTATAAAATCACGATAGCTACCCCGGGAGGAGATAGGGGTTTTCACATAGTGTATTTCTCACGAGCAGAACTTGCGAAAATTTTCTAATATTTCGAAACTCCCGGGAAAAAAGTGCCCGCAATCTTCAAATCTAGACCTTGGCTTGTAAATAGGGGGGATGGACTGGCACGCAGAGGACGCGTCTTGGTCTGACCGCGACTTTAGGACGTTTCGTTTCGAGCAACGCCGTACTGTAGTTCTCCGAAAAATAAACCCTCATCCAGTAGGTATGATAACATCCATGTCATCTACCAAACTTCACTAACGATACCGATGCTAGACGATTGTAATAAAGAATGAGTTTCGAGACAAGCAAGAGTGGGATGATTGGTTCCATGACGTACGGTTACGGTTAGGATGGCTATATCGAAAGATCCATCGAAGGCTAACTTGCGATAGCCACGACGCACCCCTTCCACGGAAAGTGAGCTTCATATAGTGTAAGAGATTATTCAATGTTCCAAAAAGGAAGAAAGATTGATGTTGACTAAAGCTTTGAGCAGACTTTGCAGTAGGGCTTCGCCTATCTTCGTGGAAAAAGATGCACCAGTTTCATACCTCTCGATCACGAGGGACACATGGGAAAGACTTACGAGAGCGTTCCACGTCCATCGAGAGATAAAGCGAGTGATAGCCAGAAAGGTTGATTACTTCACATCGCACTACGAGGAGGAGAGGGCGGGTCAATGGAAGATATGTCAGTACCTCTCCTTCACTATATACTATAATCAGCCCCTTACCTTAGAGCGGGACACAGATTTTATTGCTCGAATGTCAGCACGTCTCCCCAAAGACCTAGCGTTATCTCTAACTTACGTTCCGAGCACGGATACGACGTTCGCTGTCATATATGGATGCAACGACGATCAAATGGATGGTATTGAAGAGCGCGTCAGAGAAGCAGGAGACAAGACCAAGTACCCATTACTATTAATAGGACTCCTTATCGAACTTGAGCGGAAAAGGCTATTAGCTGAGGCCGAGCAACTCGTCGACGACTTTACTCTACGATCCGATTATATTGACGACCCAAACAAGATAGCTGCGGACATTAGCAATGAAAAAACCCAGGAATATGTTCAGCTATGCTTTAAGAGCAGGTCCCTCATGCATCATATTAAAGCCGTCAAACGTCAACTCTCTAAGCTTCTAGCGGAGATTGATAAGTTCCCAGGTGAAGCTATAACGACGCATTGCTTCAATAAACATGGAAACTTTATGAAGAAGAGGGTACAAGATATCATCAATGAGTACGACGCCACGATAGACGAGTGCAAGATGATCGTGGAAGATACGACTCTTGCTACGCAGGTAGTAAGTCAACCCCTTATCAACCACTTCCTCATAGGCACTCCAACGTGCTCAAAATTTCTAGGCGTATAATCAGATAGCCAAGCTAGATTCGGATGCCAACAAGAGCATGGCATTCACAAATACGTTGATCGCACAACGAGCGAAGCAGGAGGGCACACAGATGAGATACATAGCACTACTGACGATGATCTACCTACCCTTCTCTAGCGTGGTAGTAAGAGGTACGCGCGAATCGGATAAGTGAATCTCGGCTAATTTCGCATAGGCGATATCCTCAATGAACATGTTCGACTGGAATCCCCAGCCTGGAGGATCAGTCGTCTCTAAGAACACCTGGGTGTTCGCAGCGTTCACGATAGGACTTACTGTCGTTACTTTCCTCGCACGGTACCATATGACCTCGCGATACAATGAGACATCGGAAACGGATGTTACATGGAAGCAGGGGAAGTTGGCTAAAGCGCCGCGACACATAAAGATATGATGGTGCGGCGACATGACGAAGAGTTACGTGGAATTGCTCAGAGTAGAACTGTATCTAAATACGCCTAGTTTCAATAAGAGGAGTAAACAAACCTACGAGATCCATTATAACTACCGGCGCCTTACTTCTTTTATGCTAGAGGTATCATCGGCCTTAAACTAAACCTTGACCATAAAACACCGGCATATTATTGGAGACATACAGCCGTTTGCCACATTCAAACGGTCGAACCCATGAACAATTATATCATAAAACAGTTTGACGCAAATTAAGAAGTCTTACAGCAGTGGTCACATACCTACAGTTGCTGTAACCAAGTCATCAAATCTCGCCAATTCTGCAACAAGTCGTAGATTTAAGGGAACATGTAATTAGCTAGGTATGTTTTTGTCGAACGCATGAAAACCAAAGACTGATCGATTAAAAAACATGCTACCAAAAAAGAAAGCAGACCTAACAAGAATGCAAGTATTTCCAGTATTGCGACTTGTCTTGAAACTCATCCTATCATTTTCCATTCCATTCTTCATAGCCACAAACCTCGCCTCGCCTCGCCTCGTTCAATAATCGTGATATTCGTAACATTTCACTTTCGAGCGGCAACTTAAGTGTCCCTAAAAAGAAGACAGTTGTTAGACTATGTACCCTCATGAGGGAATTTGCGCGGGATGTACGTATCACATACAATAGTGCCAATGTCAAGTCTCCGTGGATGCGTGCTTTCAGCGTGACCTCGACCTCGAGGTTGAGATCGAGACGGAGTCGGAGCGTGTCGGATTTACCCCCACCCTGGTCCTGCTGCTGTACCATCTGCTGCTGCTGCTGTTGCTGCATCATCTGTTGCTGCTGCCTCTGCTGAAGCATCTGCTGGTCCTCTTGCGGCTGGAGCGGCTGGACGGACCCGGGGCGACGACGGTTGCGACGGCGGGTGCGAGGTGGTCGCGAGGTTTCGGACATCTGCTCGGAGGCGTCCGATTGGTCGGACTCCTGGGCGACCGTCGGCTGTCGCTGAGGCTGCTTCTCGTCGACGCTTGAAGACGACATTATGTTTCTTGATCTATGCTCTTATGGATTGGTATGTAGGTAGAATGTGAGACCGATCTTGAGTCAAGAGTGCTGCAGTAGTAAGTCTTATAATATAGCTTAGCGTACAGTAAAGTGGCTTGAAAGAAAAGCGAAATCAGAGAGGTAAGTACTTGATATGACGACCTAACGGATCACTCGGAGGCGCCCTTACATTGTTATATGAATTCGAGGGGCGTGTGGCTGGGAAGGACCAGAACGCTGCGAAAAGACGTAAAGGATCAAGATTTCTAACATTTACGTTACCTACATGCGTGTCATGGTATGCTCAATCGACGATGGCCCAGATTCAACGTCACCACTATCCGATGTACCCCATATAGGTATGCGAAGTATCCGATTTAGAGTGGCCGGAGGAAATCATATACTTTGCGGCCTAGACCAAATCCTGATTTTAACCCAGACACTTACATCATGAGGCGATTGGGGGTGTCCGCTGGGCGTCGAATCAGAGGCAGTCCCGAAAGCCTCATGTGGTAATTTGACGTCGAGATCTCCACCTTTTCTCACCCCCTTAACACACCCTGCACACCCAGCGGCACACCGTTATAGCCCCACTAATTTTCGTATAAGGGGGCGCAGACCTTGTTGTACGCTCTCGTTGGAGGTTGAAAGGATTCGAGTTCAACTGTCAGCAGACTCCAGCGACGAAGGTGCTGACAAGAGATATCCAGGAACTGGAGAAGGCAAAACTTGTAGAAGGATTCGTTTGGGCCTATCACCTCCCACTTTTGACTTCATAAAAACTGGTTGCTGACGCCATGTGTTTCTTTAATTATTGATATATCTTTGTCTATTTCTGGGAATGTTATATTGACATAAGAATTATCGGGGCCGAGTTGTAGGCTAATTCGATATGCTTTCAACAAATGACCAATAGCTAATGTACAAGCTGTTGCATTCATCACTTGATAACCGTGGAGTGTTATTCTGGTGCAATCAGCACTTTCAATTGACGTGTTAGGGTAAATGTTATTGGAAGGACAAGTTTCTGAGCTTTCACTGCCACATGAATCTTCTTAGCGACCGAGGAGGGCCGGAGATGGTCGGAGACTGAGTCAGTCATAGGAGAACGTAAATGATTTACTATGTACCACGACTATGAACGGAAAATACTCGTGGATTCTAATTATCCATTAATATCCCAGATATTCCTCTACACCACGGCAGAGTGTTTACCAAAGAGAACCGTGTCCCCCTAACCCCCCAACTATATAAATACAATCCTTTCAAATGATATATCAACAGAGATCTCACATGGTGCCTTTGCCATACACTAATCTATATATATTGTATCATGTGTATTCGATGGCAGTAATGCAATTCCCGCTTCGGTGAGAACATTAAGGGAAGGATGTGATGTCGAAATACATTCCGTGATCCGTGACCGGTTCGAGACAGTCGGTACGGAACCGAGTAGGCACCCCTAAACTGTCTTCGATTCATGTTACTTGGTATCCAGTGGCGAGCGACAGACTAGAGTAACGGTCGCTACCTTGTATCGCGTTGGATTGCTAACGAAAGCGTCCATGAAAATGTGGTTGTTTCAGGTTACGTATTCGTAAACCCCTGAATTCGATGCTTATGATTCTTTTTGCTAATAATCGTTTAGACCACCGAGTTGCGCAGCGTTTATGTCGTTAAGTAGTTTCATACATAATTCTCCTTATAGACTCCAGGTAGTGAAGGTTCGTGCGTTCGTACTCTGACTGTATACGGCAACTAACGATTCTCGAGTAGCTCAAAGGATATCTTCCAGTCGAGGCGTTGCTGTGCGTTCTAGCCGAGCGGGCCCCAGTTAGAATACAGCATCATCTGTCTGGTTGTCGTTCGGCAATCGTCTGCTTTTTGCTCGATGTCTTTTCAGTTGAGGCTAATCTTTGTTGCGGGTAGCAAAGCGACAAGCAGTGGCGGACGCTACCCCTATCGCGATAATGACTACGACTATAACGCCGGCGACCACTCCGGGGTTATTAAAGGCTGCTGATTGATCTCCACCACTTCCTGCTCTATATCCGGCCGGCATCGTGGTTGTTTTATTAAGGAATTTGCGAAAAAGCTGTGGACGAACTGCCAAATGCGAGATGGTGATGATGTCGTTTATGCCTTGGGGGAGAGATGAGAAAAGGCTATTTTGAATGGGCATAAACATACAATAGCTTTATTATACTTGAGTAGGTAGACATTCAAGGTGATTATAACATCATTGGGTTGGGCAAATAAAAGTGCCTCGCTTTTGTGCTGCGCATTATAGCTGAGGCTGTGCCTCACCACCACCACGTTCCTAGATCCAGAGATCTATCGCATTGCACGGACAGCAAGCAATATGCCTTACCAGTCAGTCAAAATAAAGCTCCATTTTAAAATGCAACACTACGCCCGAGTAGAGTACACAATGATGCAGAGCAATGTTCCCGCCAATCGTATTTGATCCACGATCTCAGCACATAACACCTGATAGGACTTTCGACAACCCCGTGTCATTTATGGAATTCTGCTCGCATTATGATACCGAATAGAGGCGTGGCTAAGTATATTTGAGTGTGTCAATCGATACGAAGTACGAGACGGAGTTGATTTCGTATGGAATTTGAAGTCCAATATCCCCTTAATTGGCACGAGCCATTAACTTCACAGCACTTGGGACCGCCACCGCTATGATCAATAATTAGCATAATATCTAGAATATATCACACAATGGTAGGCTGGCCTGATATCGTACGAGCTACCTATCTCCATTCTGTGAAGTCTCCTGTATTGATGCTAGTTACAAGGGGGCTGACAAGTCACTTGTGCCAGCTAAGGGGATCTTGTTAGCCGACCTAGGTATCTACATTGTTCGATTAACAGAAGACTTTTAATCAGTCAGCAAGCGCCTAATATGCTGCCGCTCTAACCGATGCCCAACCAAAGGTAACTATCCGACCATGCCCTAAACTCCGTTATCCTGTCTAATCTAATACGAAACTCTCTATAGTACATCATTATAATACAGTAATCCTTTATCCATCTATCGTACACCTTCATTGAGGTAGTTTATCGAGCGTGCCCGTTGCCGACAATCTCGATCTCGTCATCCGATGACAGTCCAGACAGTTGCCTCTCAACCCAGGCGGAAATACTCAAGGCAGCCTCGGTAGGGTTATCTAAATGTAATTGAAAAAAGCCTTGCAGTTGCGAAGGGGTAAATGTGTCTTCTGGGATTTGCGTCGAAAACTCTGAAGCAAGCCTCAGTAGTCGCTCGTGGTCCATTTGGACATGCTGGCTTTCCCCTATTTTGACCGTGTCCTTCTTCGACGATGGTAACGCCAAATAATCGACGTCTGGCGCGAACATGCGGAGAAACATCTGCTCGGCTGACTTTCGACTAATATTTCCAAGCAGTATTTTCATATCAACACGACCAGGACGCACTAGAGCACTGTCAAGACGAGACAGCTTGTTTGTTGTCATAATGACAATACGGCCCTCAGGGGACCCAACTCCATCCAAGACGTTCAGCAGCCCGGAAAGCGTGCAGTTCGTTATGGCCTCGCCATGCCGCTCGTGATTGGTCGACTCCCGTTTCGTCCAGATAGCGTCGATGTCTTCTAGAAGCACAATACACTGCGGTGGCACCTCCTGAAACATTTGTTCCAGGTCCTGGTCGGTTGCCACGCTCGGGATCTTAACTTCATAAAGATCGAGACCGAATTCTCCAGCAAGGGCAGTCGATAGCGATGATTTCCCGGTACCCGGCGGTCCGTAAAACAAGTAGCCTCTTCGATACGGCATACTCCGCAAGTTGTATAGTCTTTTAGTGTTAGGATCAAGGTACTTCCTAATATCAGCGAGGAGTTCCTGTTTAAGTTTGTCGTCGAAATGAACCGTCTCCAGACGACGTATCGGCTTACGAGATTTTGGCTGCCAAGACATTCGATAACGCGAATATATGAGGACGAAGTATTGAGCTTGTTTGTCTGCATACTCTTGGCAAGTCTGAATTAACCTCTTAATAGGCTCTGTTGACCGTCCGAGGCAACCGATAGTGAGCTCTTCTCCGCCGACGCCATCATAGGCAGAATTAGCCATAGATGCCTTGAAGCCATCGAGAGGTCGTCTAATTAGGAACAAGTTCCCTTCATGCCAGAACCATGTTGACTCGAAGTGAGGCAAGTACTGTATATCACGGCGGGTCTTTTTCAGCAAGGCGGCACGGTCCGTAGCGGCGCCAGCTTGAACCTGGGTGCGAGCCGTGAAGGATCGGATGCTCCGAAACTGGATAACATTGGTTACGACCCAATTTGTCACATGTCTATTCAGCGGGTCGTGACCGGGTATGGTGACTGACGAGATAAAGAACTGTCTAACCCAGCCATACGTTTCGTGCCAAGCCGTCCTCAGGAACCTCCACGCCGCGGGAGCAGCACCAACACATGCGGCTAGGGACCCTAAACGTGTGATGTCAAGTCCTGATACCCAGTGGCCAATGAGCTCTCTGAGAAAGTCAAGGCCATGCATGGATGGGTCAAGAAACCTGTGGCTCGCTGTAACCCCAACGTGAAAAGGCCGGGCCATTGTGGGCGCGCCGCTTCAGTGGACGATCACAGGACAGGGACAACGCTAGAGAATAGGCGGCCGAATGGCCAAATGGCACAATGGCGCCGCACCGGAGCTGAAGAATACGAATGGAACTAATCCGTAACGTCAAAAAGGATGCATTAGGTCATGAAACAAAAGTGAGTGGCTGAGGGTATAGCGACATATTAATCCCTCTTGAGATATATTACATTGAGATAACCGGAATGCCGAAAGTTGTTAAGTTGTTCATTTCTTACAAGGTGAGAGGAGCTTAAGTCCGACGAGGACTTTGTTTTTGTTTTTATTGGAAATAAATACAGGCTCTTTGCGCCACAAACACCGCCACGTCTCTTTACCCCTGAGCACGAGTTTTAGGTAAGCGAACCCGGTTCAGCTTGGATACTAGGTACTTATCCATGCAAATGAATGATAGCTCTGTACCTACCTAGTAGTCCGTATTTGGATGAGTTTCACTGTGTGTATCGTTCATTCCGCTGAGTAACTCCTAAACTACACGAAGAAAGGATGGGGAGATCAGTATTTAAATTCGACGGAAAGGGGCTTCTTGCATTTATCGAATATTCGACATTACGCTATAGGTAACGTGATATGTAATATTCGAGGCGTCGCACGCTATGTTCCAGTTCCACAACCGGATTTCTCGCCTCGTTCTAAATCCTGAACATCTTTTTCCCACTTTCGCCATCTTCCTCGAAGCACAATGGTCAATTGGCTCGACGATGAGCTGGCATATTTTAAACCCTTGTTGCCGCATCCGGATGTCTCTCCAATCTTACTGAGGGGCAGAATGGGATGCAGCATCGCCAATTCTAATCCAATCCCCTTCGACATGCAACGAATCACTGCAGGACCCTAACTTTTGACTTGACGCCGTCCACTCTTGACAGTCCTGAGTCCGGCAACTTATCGCTGTCTAAACCATATGACCTGGACTTCGGATCAGAACCTGGACGGACATCCTGTGTCATATCTGTACAGGCGGTGCAACGGCCTCCCGAATGTTCTCTTTTGGATCATTCCTGGGGCTCTACTTTTTCCTATCTGGATACGTTTCAGTCTATTTCACGCCGTGGAATATGTGCTGTGAAATCATTCCTGCAGCTCCGCTGCGGACAATAGGCGTCGCGCATTTTAACCGGGGAATATTCGTTCTGCGACGCCGCGCAGATGTTCTCCTTCGGGATTCGGCCGGTCTCACTCGTCCCAGTCTAGTGATATGGATCTCTTTTGCTCTATGACAAGGCTCCTCTGAGCTTTGCATGGCTCTGCATGGCTTTGCATGGCTCTACGTTCTGCATACAGTCAGATCCTACCTATATGACGATCCGTGTAGGCGCCGAAGCTACTATTCCAGACGGGAACCTACAGCCTGCCAGCTCAAGGGTCTTCAAGCGAATTAGATCGATCTATAACTTGCGTCGACATGCATTGTTCCTATCGCAAATTCCCCGTCCGTGGTGTAGGTATTGCTTCCCCAAGTCTATCATCGTTGGCTGCTGTCAAAGAGGGAGGGACGAATGGGATTGCCGCGAGGCTTCAACAACGACCCCGCTGCCATCGTCACTTGTTCGGCTGTACGTCTAATATGGCCTCTCAAGTGAGTGGCCGACGACCCACGCAAAGATACCTTCCCGCAGCGATCGCTAGTTACACACTGCGACCTTACTGCGTGTTGGAGTAGCTGCACAGAATAAAATCGCTCTCGTCGCCCAGCCTTCTCCTCTTCCCTCGGGTAGGTCTCTCTCCGTAACTATCTACTTCGCTTCATTTCTCTACCCTCACTGCGCCCATGGCGCACCCCGTCTGGACAACATTAATCATATCCTCCTCCCGTCCTATCGGTGTTCAGCTCACCAGGAATGTATATACCTCAGACGAACCATCCCAATCCCGACTCCTCCCTGGCTCCCGCTACAAGCCTCGGAGTGGGCCTGCCATTCACGCGAGAATTCGCCACATATCACAATACCCCCTTTCCCGTCGAGTCGGCATCACTTACAGCACGCCGGCTATTCACCCGTAGTCTCGGCGCTTTATCGACTACTCTCGAACATGTCACGAGACTGCGGAAGCGAGCGGGGCAAACCAGTGTGAACACTACTATCGGTGTGGTGGTCGGCATCCTCCTAGCAGTATTTCTACTCGGATTCTTCGGGTTTTTATACTTCTACGGAAGATCATTTCGCGCCAAGCGGAGGAAACATCGTCGCCGCAAGTCAGCCGCTTCGAAAAATTCTAAGAATTCAGAAGGTGCCGGCGCTGCCCCTCCGCCGGCTGCATAACATACATCACTTGTTATGTTCTTCATGAAGTACGAAACAGGAAGCATGAGGCTCGAGAAACGGTACGACGGCGAGCGTTAACATCATCGTGCTTTCGCAGAAGGGCAATGTTAGGGGCATGGGAAATCTACAGGAAGTTTGTCGCATATCTACAGAACGGCTTATTCAGCGGCCAAGATCAGAATCAGCGAGTCCTTGTCATGTAATAAGGGTCATTATGTTTGGAGTTGGGGCTTTCATGTTTGTACGATACTATGAGCGCAGTCTTTCAGGGGCATGGGCGGAGTTTGGGAGGCAATTGGTATATTGGGTGAGGATTTTATCGGTGATATGGTTTTGATGAGTCTCTTACATGCTTATGATCACGATAAATCTCACGATCCCGTTTTCACATGGGTTCCGGCCCGAACATTTAGACGCTAGGTGAGTGCAGCCACATGATGAACGAGTCGAGAAAGCCTCATTTTCCCCACGCTCCGCGATCGTCAATCTAGCGTTGGTGCCCAACGAAATGCCTACTTGATGCTACCACCCTCAATTATATCAGGCTCCCAGCCGTATTTTACTCTATGAAATATGCCAACTCAACCCTTCTGTCGCGCAAAGATCGTTGCGTTCGACCAATCGTAATAAATCCTGACTAGCTATCAAGGGTCTGTTCAGTAACTTCAATGCTTCAATGCCACGACCTGTTCTGTCGCACAGCAGATACTCGTCTTCTATGCATCAGGTACAGGTGGATCATTCCTGACGCGATTCCATACCTTGCTTGCCAACCTTTTTTTTCTTATATCCTATCTTCAACTAAGCGAGACTCCATCGCCGGCTGATCTGAACTGCGCCGCGCTGTAATGTAACCCTTCGCACACCTTTCGGATTTTTAAAGGTTGAAACGACACGATTCTACTGGCAGCATCTCACCCGCGTCAATAGTCTCCGTGTCGTCAACTTGCCAGCACTCGTCCAGCACACGATTAAATGTTCTTTTTCGGACATTTCCTTTCTCATGGGTAGGACACTTGGCTCAAGAAACGCATGTTCCTTAGGACCGGCGCTCTCTGTCAACGTTAGACAGAAACATTGATCGTCTATCACGAGTGAGGCCAACTCCAACTTCGACGTGTGCTGTCTCAAACTAGCTGAGGTGTCCCAACTAGGGTTGTTGTGGATAGGAACAGGAAGGCGTGACAATGTTAAGACGTGATTGCTTTCTCTATTTAGGTAAGTTCAAGGTATTGCGAAGCACCATGATATCTCCATCTCGTACCCAGATTCTCCTGAACTTCTTGTCACGTGAACCCATCACGACAGGTGGTTGTCCATACCTTACCTACCATGACTCGGATAACTTATAACCATAGCAAGAATGTTATGAATTATCCATGTGAGAGTTGTATAATCGGACTTGTCAAGTGTCCGACAGAAGGGATCTTAATTATTCTAGGATGAGAAGTAATTCTATTAAGAAAAAGCACTGGACAGCGCCTACAATGGTGAAGCCCTTAAATGTTTCTACGAAAATAGGGCCCTGACAACATATTCCAGTGTCGTATCTTGACTGATGAATCTATCCAAACCTGGTATGACTTCAATGTCATCAAAATGCCAGAATATATATCCAAAATCTACCTAAGTTTGTTCAACCCCTTTCACCCATAGAAGAGTAGCTCAAGACTAATGAGTCACCATGACACCGGAGGGATCTATGGTAGGTATCCAGGAAAGGCTGATACTTTTTCCTACAATGCTTGCTCTAGATATGGTATACGAGAGCAGTTTTACGCTATAAGGTACTAGTAAGGACGAATTGGTTTTAGCTAAGGGTGAGTCCTAATTAGAGAAAGCTCTATTCGCGTGAATAATAGACAAACCAGTTTGCGATCTCTGAGCTTTGAACAAGATAGGGTTCTAGTCTTCCATTATATAGCTACCAATAACCCCTTGCTACATGATATCCTTGTAACACTCAACATTGGGCATTGCTATGTCCGAACGTTTTCACTGTTACCTGACATTATATGGACATTGATGCCCATTGTTTACCTAGGATGGCTACGAGGTACCTAGTTCGTTTGGCGGTCTGATATTGCTCTGGCTATTATGTCTAAGTCCGTAATTCCCACTTGAATGATAGGTTGGTTTTAAGTCTCTGCTCGTACGTTGTTCTTTTGTTAGTCTGTATCACTGTTAGAAAATCATCATCCTTCTCAACCGATTAATGATTTGTAATCAATCTTTTCTAGGTTATCTCTTCCGATCGTTTTCTGCGCCTTAAAAGGCTATACACATCCCAGATAGCCCCATCAGCCTTATTCTCGGATATAAGTTTCCTCATGCGAACCAACACACCGCTTCAGCCTCCCTGGGTAGGGTTTGCTGAGGCTCGCACCGACATTGGATCCACCGATCCATCGGGGATATTCCACATGAGCGCGGTTCTCGAATGCGGCGTATCACAGTATACCGGGTTCCCTGGCGTCAATAATCCTGTGCCAATCGTGCAAACGATAAAAAAAGCCATCCTGCACCACCGACTGGAGGCAGTGAGCTCTTGGCAGCAGTACCAAGAACATCCACAGCGGCACAGCTAGAGTGGCGTTGAATCATGACCAGGTCAATTAGCTGTACCTACGTAAGAATATTCTAGGCAGATTTGTTTACTTCAATAAAAAACGTAAGATATTCGTCTGGCGGAGTCTTTATAAGTAATCATGATGTGGCCTCCGGTTCTATACTTCCTCGGGGAGCCAGCACCGACGAACTCGTTTCTCCAGCTTTTCGTAATATTCTACTGTATTTTCCATCATAGTATATCACAAACCCATTGTATTCATATCGAAGATGAAATCTTGGGTCTCCACGATCTCATTGGCGGCCCTGCTACCACTGGCAGCAGCCGACTGCGACAACTTCGATTTCACGGGCCAATTCGGCAGTAATGGCTTCAGCGCAACATACAACACAACCTTTCAAGTTTCTGGATGGAAGAACTGCACAGCAGACGTCGCGGCCCAGGATAACAGGAACGGCTCGTGTTCGCTCGACCGCGGTATTGGTAGTATGTGATCACTATTGCTCACTTCCCTCACCACCTCGTCTCGTTATCACAATCACGGCTCAAAGGTCAGAATTTCTTACCTACTAACACAACTCTAGTCGGCTTAGAAGTATACCCCGAAGTCCGTTATGTCCAAGTCGACCGTGATGCGCAAAGAGAGATACTAGCACTCGTTCAAGAAAAGATGAGCGCTGCTGCAGCCGCGACCACCAACTTCAATTCGACGATTGTCATGAATTACACGTCGGTCCTCGATTCAATATCCGTCGGAGACGTTGGTTACAACGGATACACGCCGAATCTCAACTGCTTCGATGGCGTCCTCTCCGACTGCGACGATGACGATAACCTCGAGGGCAAGGCGATTCGTGTCTGCGGCCTTAAGTGGCTGGATCGATCTCAGGGCTTCAAGAGCCAAGGCCAGCAATTGTATGACGGCGTGGAGCACTTCGTTTCTAGCACTGGAAATGGGACTGGAAGCACAAGCCCATTACAGTCGTATGACCAGATTTCCGGTGATGCGACTAATTACCTAGGCGACGACGACGATGATCATGGAAATTCGGCGGTGAGAAATGCGGTTGGAAGCGCGGCCTTGGTGGTTGCGCTGCTAAGCTCGGTATATGAGATTATGTGAGAGTTGCAGCTCCTAAGTTAGATGACTCCTCATTCCGTATATAGGTTTAATAGATGATGAATTCACCGAGGAAGGGGGAAAAGCGAGGCTCTCCGCACATTCCCCCGCGCTCTCCACATGAATGTGCCGTTATACCCTGACATCAGTCCTCTGTTCGTTGCTGTCGGTAGCGAGTAGGATCGCGAACCACGGGTAACTAATCCATCCTACTCCACTGTAACCCGTCTCCAACGCCGGTTTGCGGAGGATTCATACAAGGAAGCTCGAGAAGCTTGGAGTAACACCAATAGGAAACTAATTTCCGACCGGCAACTGATGTTCTCGTCGGGTTGACCGCGATCGAGCCGACCACAACCAACTTTTTGCTTATTTCTCCGCATTCCACTAGGGAATATCCCCGGGTGCGGCTCAGTCCATGTAAGTTCTCATGTGACTACCTAGGTATGTAGACATTGCGGGTTGTGGTTGGAGATCGGAGGGCGGGGATATAATATATAGCGAGGAATGGAATAGAAATCGTAGTGTTTCTATTCCGCAGCTACTCTGCAGATGAAACTGAGACAGTAGAAATCCAAAGACGGGAAAATAAAGGAAGACATACTATCAAGAGAACAACCATGTCAGAGAAGCGGAAGCCTGTCGTCCTCCACATCGGAGACCCCGTCAAGCATAACCCAGACGTATACGAGCGCTTCGCATCAGAATTCACGATAATACATCCGACGGTAGAAGAGCGCCAGCGAGGGCCGTTTCTACAAGCCCTTCGGGACCGGAAATGGGGTGATTTCGACGCCGTATTCCGGCCATTTTGGAACACAGGCGGCGAGATGGGCCGCTGGGATAAGGAACTCGTCCCCTTACTCCCTAAATCGGTGAAAATCTACGCCAGTGCCGGCGCTGGATACGACTGGGCCGACGTCGACGTTCTAGCAGAGCACGGTAAGCCCCTTTCCTTCCCCCGTTTCCACCAAACTTACGTACCTACTTCCCGCACATCCACCCCAAACACAAATACCTACCTACACGTAGCAAGACTAACACCCCCTCCAGGAATCCTCTACTGCAACGGCGCCCGCGCCTCCTCCGAAGCCGTATCCGACATGGCCATCTTCCACATAATCAGCACGTTCCGGAACCTGGGCTGGTCGCAGATGGCCGCGCGGTCGGGGGACCCGGCCGTCTGGGCCGAAGCGCACAAGTACGTGAGCCACACGGCGCACAACCCGCGCGACCACGTGCTGGGCGTCATCGGGCTGGGCAACATCGGGTCGCTGATCGCGCGCAAGGCGGCCGCCTGCTTCGGCATGCGGGTCCGGTACCACGACGTCGAGCGCAAGAGCGCCGAGCACGAGGGCGGCGCGGGGAACGCCGTCTTCGTGCCCACGCTCGACGGGCTGACCGCCGAGGCCGACTGCGTCGTCCTCGCCACGCCCTTCGGCGGCTCCGTGCTCATCGACGCCGAGTGCCTGGCCAAGTTCAAGCGCGGGTCGCGCTTCGTGAACATCGCGCGCGGCACGCTCGTCGACGAGGACGCGCTCGTCCGCGCCCTCAAGTCGAAGCACCTGCACGCGGCGGGCCTCGACGTCTACGCGAACGAGCCGCACGTGCACCCCGAGCTGCTCAAGTTGACGAACGTGACCCTTACGACCCACAACGCGGGCGGAGCCCTCGAGACGATGTACGGCTTCGAGAGGCTGGCTATGGAGAATATCGAGGCTTACCTGCTAAAGGGGAAGGCGTTGACGCCGGTTAACGCGCACTTGTTGAAGAATAAGGGAGACTTAAAGTTGTAAGAATAAATGATAGTATTAGTTAGGATCAATGTACTCCTAAGTTTCGACATTTGCCCCGTTTTCTCTGTGCGTCCCACTCTCTAGACTGACCTGCTCCTGTTACAGCCGTATATCCAATATCTTAAAGCATGCCTGTATACGGCCACAGGCGCGTAGACAGAGTATCGGTACCGGAAATTAGACTGGGGGAGAGCTGTACGTAGTTTCGGTAGTACATATCGCGATCCTCCTCGCCCTATTCGCTCTCTGCATACTCCAACTATGTTGGAGATCTCTGAAGCCATTGGCTTTCCAATTCTCCACAGGAATGTGAATTGGAGCTTGCGTGATATAGGAATAAGCGATCCGATCGGCTACGCTAAGAAAGATTGCACCTCGGGACGATTAGAAAAACGCCTGGTAATATCCACAAAGTTATAGGTGTAAGCGGCGTAAGTTGTCTGAATATCGGCGACACCATAATATATTTGCATAAGTGATACCTATCCAAAACTTATATGTTCAAGTTATATCAGCAATACACATCAAATAGATGCGGTAGAAATGCAAATTGTGAAACCCCAAATATGACGCTGTACACCAACCTGAATATCTTCAAAGGGAGGCATTGAGCCCTTGAATAGCCTTCAGCGCGTCCTTTCTCACCCTCTTCGTAATTTCAGCAGCCGGAAGCTCCTCTCTAACCAGGCCGACGCCCGTTCCACTGATAGCAGTTAGCGACGGCTCTCTCCTCACACTCCGCCGGAAAACCACAAGCAAAGAAAACACTTACGACCAAGTAACCATCCTAGACAAGTCGCCGCCCTTTTTAGCGGCCTCGTACTTCTTCGCGTTCTCGTCGAGCGACACGCCGGCCGCGTGATCTTTGTATGTGGGCGTTATGATAGCGCGGCCGTCGTACAGATCGGGCCAACCCATGTTGCCCCGGACGTGATCGTGGAGTTGAGATCTATATAGCAAGGATTATTAACTCATTACTCTCGGTCTCAGAGTCGTTGATCGGTAGGCACTAGATATATCGCGGACCCGAAGATCACAGCCGGGGCAATAGAATAGCGTGGAAGGGTCACAAGCCAACTTACTTCACCGTACTTCTCCCCCCATCCGTCGCAGATAGAAGCGCCTTTCTCTCATAGTCTTGCGCATCGGATTCCGTAGCGACCATGTACTAAGCAAAATATCCCACATCAGCAAACCAATCCTCTCAAACAAACACAACCAGCAAACAAGAAAAACTCACCCTAGTCCCCAAAACCCCCGCCTCCGCCCCAAGCGCCAACACCGCCGCAACCCCCCTCCCATCCGCGATCCCGCCCGCGCCCCAAACCGCAATCTCCCTGTCAGAAAACTCCGCGCTCAGCATATCCCTAACCTCCGGCACCAAGCTCACGACGCCCGCGCCGCTGGCCCACTGGTGACCTCCCGCGTCGACGCCCTGAGCGACGATGACGTCGGCGCCGTGGGCCGCGGCCTCGCGAGCCGCGGCCACGGACCCGACCTGGACCACGACCTTGGGGACGTGCGCGGATTTCAGCGCCGCGATGAGCGAGGGCAAGGTTTCGGGGGCGTCGGGCGCCGGCGCGAAGAGCCAGACGGCGGCGGGGCGGTGGCGCCTGAGGATCGGGATCACGGTGTCGACGAAGTGCTGCCTCGCTGAGGCCGAGAACGTGATGAATCCCACGCCGATGGGCAGCGGCTTGTCTTTCGCGGCGGGTGCGATGCCGAGTAGCTCGCGGGCCTGCGTGAGTTGGTCCTCGAGTCTTTTGAGCGGGGCCGACGCCGGAGTGAAGTCCCGGCCGCCTTGGATGAATCCTCGGGGAATGTTAGTGAATGAGGCTGCTTGTGTACGTTGGAGTAGTAGACGGGTTGCCCGAAGTCGGTCTGGAGATGCGGTAGAATAGAAAAGTAACTAACCCAAACCTCCGGCTTTGGTCACTTCAGTAGCTAGCCTCGAGTTTGCGATGCCATCCATCGGCGCGTTGATTACCAACGGGTACTCGGTACCCGGAAACCACGATCTCATCCGTGAGCTAGCCATTGTCGCAAGTCTTCTGCGGATGATATTCATTGAAGGTAGCCAATGCTCACGAAGGCAAACTTGAGAGAGTTAGTGTGACGACTTCTTATAGCCAACTATCAAAGGCTATGCCTTCATCTGGACCAATAGATTTGAACGAGACTACCGAGGTATGGAGAAGAAGTTGAACCTCTCTCGTACCGTCTACAATGGCCTCTTACTCGTAGTTTGCTGTCTAGCGGTCGAATTCACCACTAACAGCTTTTCCCTAAGACGCACGACCCACTCAACGGTAATAATATACGAGACAGAGTAGCACGGATTGCTCGGTAGGTCTCAATGCTTTTAGATCTACAAATATTTCGAATAAGTATTTATTCGTTGACTCGAAATCGTGAAAAGAGCATCTCCTCGGACATTGGTAATACCCAGGTAACTTTGGTTGACTTCTCTTCTCCACACCCTGAATTCGGGCATAGGGGACGGCTATGCACGGTTTGGCGCCAAATGCATGGATCTTATGCGCGGGAACCTTCTTTGAACAAAGCCGCAGTAGGTAGTTACATCGGTAGTTACTAAATGTAATAGAAATGTACGTAAAGATAGACACTTAGATCTTGGTATGCAAGGGAAAAGCACACTTATTAACTGAAGTAGCAAGCAAGACATCCATAGGCTGTTGGTATGATATATCTATTGGACGTCATGTTGCGCTGCCAAATCTCCAAACCCCGCAAAATAATTTCTCCGATAAGCCGGAGCAAGCCAATCAAATAACGTAATCATAACTTTGTTCCCCTCATTGGGGAATTACCCCATCTCAGTTCCCCGCATTGAACGCAAAGAATTTGGAGATCCAGGGTCCATGTGACATCATCGCGAAATATAACATACTATACGCACATTCACAAAGACGCAATGTGATTCCAGAAATTTCAGGTTTTCGTTTGTTGTTTTCGGGATGCTTCTATTGATGGCAAACCCTTTATTTACATAAACGCGGCGAGTATTAGCTCGGAATAGCTACTCGTCCGTGTGCAAGTTCGTCGACTAGATCTGGGCCTCTCCCAACCACCCCAGTCCTAGACACGCGAACTGTTTTTACCATATGCCCAGCCAAAGTACATAATTGCAGTGAACATATCACCACCCTGTGCGAATAATCGGTCCTCAAATGCCATGAGACGCCTTCACCTGCAATTACTTAACGCCGTGTATAATGCAATCGTGTTGGGAATAAAAAAATGAAGAACGATCCTTGTGTCCGTGAGGTGTCGAGTTCGTATCGACTTTATGCTGCCTCCAAACGCCGATGCCAATGCAAATGTTTCGACAGAAGACTAAGAAAATACGGCGGTTGCGCGAATATCCTAGAGTGCTAGGACTTTGTTGAGTACAGTAGGGAAAACTAGTATGGGTGATTCGTTGGCGATCGATGGTTCGGAGGATATGCGGGAAGGAATTCCGGAACGATGCCTGAACGTAGGTCATTCCGTCGACCAAGAGGCTGGTAATGCATCTGGTTCGATCCTAGGTGGTACTGAGAAAGGGGCATGGACGGGGGCGGATTAAGTAGGTGGTTTACACGGCGGACCGGTTTATAAGGACTCGCCCGCTGTTGTAGGTAAACCAATGGTGAGTTGGAGACTGGGGTATGGGCTCCATACGCCTCAGCCAATGGGGATGAGCCAAAAGGAGTCAAACTCGTGGGACTTTGTCGCTTGGTCGGCGTGCCGTAGCTGGGCGGCAGAACGTAAGATGGCGTCTGCGGTCCGCAGGTAGCGACCATGGAACTTTGAGGCGCCCAACTAGTCGTGGCAGTAGGGTACACGGTCGACATCGCCCTCACGCCTGATCCGATTGGGGGCAACGACACTGCCGGCTGGGGGTAATGGGCCGGAGGATACGTAAACGGAGTAACCGCTTGGCTAGTATCAAGTGTAAGATGTGGCACAGGTAGACGAACCGTTTCGGCGCTTCCTTGGGTTGGTCGGGTCGACGGCATCATCGCGGCAGGGACCTGGCGGCTAACTCTCTTCGGCGCATGTTCGAGCCCATCAGGGCTCTCTAAACTTCTCTTGCGCACCATGGGATGACCAAGACTCGGCTTGGACGCGAGAGGAGAGACCGACGGAGCACGATGGTAACTACTCCAAGCTTGGTTCTGAATGGCCGAATTGGGGGAGTAAGCAGCTGCAAGCGACATCTGCGCGCCCTGTCCGGTCGAAGGCAGAATACTAGTGGGTGATGGTAACGGAGATGTGAATCTTCCGTGATTCGGGGATGGCACAGTCATCGGCATGGGAGGCGGAGCATTCCGACGTTGCTCCTCAATCTTCGCCCTTTCGTAATATTCGTGGAAACAGGCAAGCTTCTGGAGCCACTCATCCCATTCTTCCTTTGACGTCAAGAGGCCGTATCGCATGTTACTCAAAAATTCGACCTCCATTATGTGTATCTCTTTCACCGAAATCGAGGAAACCTCCGCCCATGTGTGGTTGGTATACGTGTTATCGTCCAGGTCTATAATGCCAATTAGCAAGCTGCGGTGCCAAACAAGGAGGCAAGATACTTACATTTGTTGCCCAACATAAGGGCTACAGTTAACAGTCGATACTCGCTACCCGGACTTCCGTTTACCTTTGGGTTCACCTTCTTCAGCCGGTAAACAAACAGCAGTGCCAGTAATATGACATTCTGCGTAACCTGAGTTGTGGAGAGAATCTTATTCACCCACTGCTTGTACACAGGACACGGCTCGGTATACTGGGATAACGGGGGGATCGGGTCAGTGGGCGAACGCTGCTTGATTTGCTCTGCAGCGTTGATCGTATCCATGGTCTCGAACCAGAAAAAGCAGGTCATCTAAGAACACATTAGCCACAGTTTACGGCAAGGTAGTACGGCAGAAAATTACCAGTGCTGCAAAGTCATCCAAATTCCCACCATTTGGGCTAATACACGAAGGGAGTTGCATGCAATGTGTTACCATGGCCGAATCCCTTCTAGAGATCGTACCCTCCGAATACACGCTTAGAGAACCCGTAGAGGCAGGCGTCGTCGATCTAGTCGTTGGTTTAGTCGATTGTTGAGACAGCTGCGAGTGTTGTGAATGCTGCGAACAGGGGTATACTGGTTGGGATATGACTGGTTGAGGTACAGCTGCTTGGGTGAATTGCGGCTGCTGTTGATATTGCGCTTGTTGGAGTGTATGCGTGGTAGGATAAGAATTCGTCATAGTGCCAGAGTGTGCACCGCCAGTTCGACCAGTCTGCATCAGAGTATTCGGTTGTCTCGCGAGAGCGACATGGCTGTTATACGTGTTGGATAACACGGGTTGGTGGATAGTTGCGCTCATGTTTTCGGTGGGCGGCGTTCGAAGACCACCCTTATACAGGTGAGTACCGTGAACGAGTAGATGATCCTGTAATTTGTCTAAACTCGTAGTATGGCGCAAAGGGTACGAAGTGGTAAAAGTGGTTTGTGTTGGAGAAGGGAGATGCGGGCGAAAGTTCGAGGGCAAGGCGATTGAAGACATGTGGGATTAATTCGGATAAGTCGCCTTAGGAAAAAGAAAGGTGAAGATGGAGAAAATCAAAGGAAGAAATAATAAAATGATGTCAGTCGTGACGATAGTGAGGGTAGGTAGTGAGGGTCGTTTGGTATTGTATCGTAGCGTATCGTAGGTGGGTCGTGGTGTATTCGTACCGAATCGTACCGTACTGAAAGAAACTTTATTAGGGTGACGACGACGATGACTCTGACGCTGGTACGCTTAAACGTTCTTGACTGTACTGTCCCTTTCACCTTCTCGGTGTTCCTCTTCTTCTACGGCGTGTGAGGAGTAAAAGTTTTCTAATCGAAGATGTTGGTACAGGTGGACGAATATATTAAGATGGTTACGGGTCATCTCTGATGGGCCATGTCGAACAGGAAGGGATGTTCTAGGAAGGAACGAGGCAAACCGTCTATGAGAGTTTGTTCGTTCCTGATTCCAGAATATCCAGGTGGTGGTGGTTGTGGTGGGTTGCCGTAGACAGGTGAGGTGGATGTTCCAAATATTGTCCAAAGGTTGTCAAGCGTTGTCAAATGTTGTCAGAAACGATATGATACCCAGGCTCAACTTAACAACCGTCAAGGTGTTGCTGCTGCTGCTGCCGTACCGCGGTTGCACGAGGAGATCAGGCAGCTTATTAGGAATCTGGATAGGTTACCAATTCGACTGCTCCGTATGTATGCCTCCTTTCCCGGGTTTGTTTCTCGTCGTTCTCTCTTTCTGCTTCCTGCTCTTTACCTCTTTTCTATATTCACGTTCGGTAAGGGAAGTTCTCTTAAACGATATCCTAGTGTATAGGGACCCATGAACAGACTTCAATTGAAAGTTGGGGTATCATGAAAGTAATAAGTAAGATACAGACAAATAGTAAAGTCACGAATGTTCCAGGTGAGGCAGGGTATGGATTAGATATTATGAATGAATTTTTTCTGAATGAATGACTGAATGAAGGAAGGGCTTGTTTGTATGTACAACCGACTTACACGACGATACTGGAGTATGCAGTGATTACCTCAGGTACTGTGGTAGTAGTTAGTGTCATGTAGGAGGTCAAGGTAGCCGGATTGAGACTGGGCTGGATCGGATTGGATTGGCTGGATTGTTATGGTTGCTCATCGAACCGATGATTGGCGTGTTCCATGGACCTTGGCCGGGTACCGTAGTACATACTTACCATGTATGATACCTGATACCTGATACTTACGATACCTGATACCTAGATATGGTACCTCAGCAACCATGACAGTCATGACAACCTTGTGAGCGTGTGAGTGGCCAAGCTGACCGTAGATAGTGGGTAATTTGGGACCGTGGACCGCAGCCCATTGGGCCGTGGGTCCGTGGATACGGCTTAAAATATTCAAGGGCCAAGGCTTATTAGGTCGTTTATCGTTTAGAGTGGTAATGTATGAGTGTGAGTGAGTGACTAGGGGGGGAGAAGGGATAATGAAGGGCGTGGGTGCGTGCGTATGTTGCGTATGTTGCGTATGTATTGTCGTAAAGGGAAAGCTGTGGACTGTGGGTTATGATCTGAAATGTTTTAGTGGTTGTGAGTGGTCGAAATCGGGTTGTATGGGAGTATGGGTTGTATGGATTGTGTGTGTGTCCAGTGTGTGTGAGCGTGTAAGTGGTAAGTGTGGGCTAATTGCCTAGGAAGGTTTTGGAATTGGAACAAGGCTTTGAACTTGAATCCCTGCCTCGTCAAGAACGGAGAAGGAGCGCAGCAATCATCAGCAACAGCAAAAGCAGTCACGACTAGGTTTCCCGTACCAGGGGGGGCGTTTGAAAACGTTAATTTCCTTGCGTAGCTAGAAGGTACGTTAGCCTTACTAGCTTTTCTCCTGGTAGGCAATTGTACCGTTTAACTTCCATTAATATGTAAGTGGGGTGGGGTGCACCTAACCTTACACGTTCATCCATTATGTAGCATGTACTCATAGTAGCATGTACGTAGTAATAGGTACTATGTAGTCATAATAACGTCGAACAATTGGCTAGGAAAGTAGGGAACCTAGAACAAAGAAATATCCATCGTCAGCAAGCCCCTTCCTTGCTTAGACCGTAATATGCACTATCCATTATCCGGTGGATTGATGCATAGTGCATTGGAGGCAAGTACGGGTTGGTATGCCCATTGCCCACTGTACCTACCTGCACTTTTTACGCCTGTCATAATTCGGCGCACTAGGATAAATATTATGAGTGCGACGGTGAGAGTGGATTCAAATTGAATGTGTGGAATGGACTCATGCTATCTCCACTTTTCAAAAGCTTCATATTCCTTACAGCAATATTTGATTACTGGGCCGGCGCCCGTATGTACAGCAGCAGAAGCCTTTATTAGTGACACACATTCGTCCTCATCTTTGACTGGTGTGTCGGTTGTGTCAGTACCTACATAGAATTTCAAGATGCGACGACAAACACGAACATTTAATGGATGCTAGCGGCAAATTTACAACGTCACGCCTCCTTGAATGCTTGAATCATTCAACTCATTTGATGGTCTAGGCGGCTTTTCTTTTACTTTTGGTTACCTTGTTTCCTTGGGCTGGGACGGCTTGGGTTGGAAACGAGGCGGAAGATGAAAGGTCAAAGGACGCTAGGTATATACTAGAAGGATGACCGAAACGGGACTTCACTAGGTAAATTTCGTAATAAAGGAGGGCTGAGGGGAAACCACGATTTGATCATTGATGGGTGTGGATGGAAAAAGTCAATTGAGATAGGCACTGAAAACGTTAGCGATAAAACGATAAAAGTCCTAAAAAGAAACCCGCCAAGTGGGGAGGAAGTAACTTTCTATTATCTACACGCCTGCCGATGTTTAACCCCACGCTGTTCCCTCTCGTATCCAATCAATTCTGTCGCTTAATCCAATTCAGGATTTTAACGATTTAGTAGTATGAATTCATCTCCATAATACTTTTGGTAGATGATACAGTACATCATTATCATACACTTCCGCTGAGACGCCGGCGGAATCCCTCACACATCACCGTCAGTCCACGGCAACCATACAGCCATAAGACCCCATTGCTTTCGATATCCCGTGTTTCCCCCCTACTCCATACTTTTGTCGTCACATATGGCTATCTACCTAGGAAAGTACTTGGCTACCTGTGTCGTGCCGTGACTTTTACGAGCTTGCCGGGACTTCGGGAACCTTGGAAGTTTATATGTAAGACTTCATTACGGCTGAGTTGATCATTCCGGAGATTCCCTATGTCCACATATACAATTCGGTCTTACACGGCTACAGCTACAGAACACGTGTAACACACGATCGGCCGCTGTCACAAGTACATACCCCCTTTATCTTGTTACCTGAATCTCATGTAGGTATTCAAACGTTATGGATGGGAGTCGCATACGTAGGTGATACCGCGTACGGTACGCGTATATTATACTACTGTTATATAACCCCCTTTGGAATATACTAAGTATCTAGGTAGTGTAGGTACTTTGAACTACTATTCGAAATCGATCATCAATCAAGATCCAAGCCGCGACGCACTGGTCGCAAAGGAGCCCAGTCAGTTGCTCGTGTGAAACTTATTTTAATATATTAGCAGCTATCGCTTAGTATTTACACTGTGTCAAGGACAACCACTTTCATCCGTCCTAAACAAAGATAGGCACGCATTGTGCTTGCTATGCAGGATATCATCAACGTCAACCATGTATGACTTCCATATCTTATTAGATTGTCGGCGGGATACGTATGTATGAAAGAAATGCTAGCAAATCTTGTCCCCCTCGTGACTACGAAAGCAGCCGATATTAAGTCTGAACTCACCAAACAGATCTACACCTAAAAGAGATCCATGGGTTTGCCCCGCGCAATACGGAAAGCCCTTCTTAAAAGATCAAGTGCCTGGCGTCTCTTGAAAGGCATGGTCAATCTCCACCTAAAACGAAGCGCGGAATGAAACAGATCGATAATCTCTCGCGCACTTCTCGTTTTCCGGCGGGAGAGAAGGGGTTTGTCAAAGACTTGCCATGTACCTAAAACAAGCGTTGAAGCCGCGCTGTCTTGAAATTGTTTCTTTGTGTATGTGCCACCGCAACCTAATACATGGACTCATGGATTGCATACATACATGCATACATGCATACACACATACCTACCTAGGTAGGTAGGGTAGTGGGCCAACTTTGCAAACAAGCCCGATAGCTTTCTTCTTTACTACATGGTAGTATGTTGTGTCTAACGAACGGCGGAGGACTCCGTCCTTCAAATTTGTCCGAGAGCTAAAGCAGCACCCCCCGATGTAACTCGGCTTCTGGCTCGGTTGAAGTACAATATGGAATACGCAACTTTCTTCAAACAGGACTTGTTAGGCTGGAAACGGGCATCTCTTAATGCGTCCGGGGTCAAAGAGAGGGAAAGGGAAAAAGAGGCATCTTGGGGTGGTACCGGCATCTTGGGAATGCCAAGTGAAAGGAACCCTAATGGAAGCGCACATACAGCCTAGGAGACTCCTATTGCGACTTGACGGGATAGGCTTGTTTCACTAAAGACACGCCCGCGTCCGCGGACGGCCTTCGCCTACTCCAGCCTGCATTTCGAATAAATCCCTTCGACCCTTGGGCGAGTTGGCATTCTGCATTTTAGAAACGAAGTGCATCCGATAATGTGGATGCCGCGTCGTCCCCAGCACCATGCAGAATTCCAGTGGAATCCAAAAACGTTCAACCTTACCGCCGCCGCCTACCGATGAACAAATGGGTGTTGCAAAGTTGGAAACTGGATAACTGGATAACTGCGCCTAGCCGCACGGGGTTGTCATTTCGAACTTCCAATGTTCAGCTATGTACATACTTACTATGTAATTGACTTGGATAGCGAAACGGCTGTGGCGAATGGGGAAGAGACTTGCAGCGTCGGAGGAACGTTGAGTACCACGTAATGCTTACGGCCTCTCCTAGCGTTGTCAGGCCTAAGACTCGGACCGTCCTGGCTTCGATGGGTCGTCTAAGGTGGTAATGTATCCCCTAGAATGGGCGTCCTTTTACAAGGGGAAAAATGGTGGTGGCATAGACGAGGCGGAGATGTTGTTTAGTACTGACAAGCCTTGCTACCTCCTAGTTTAGCCCGTGGGCGAGATGCGCGGCTTGCATGCCCAGCTTTGAGAATGATAGCGACGCCACCACTAGGGACATACGAATAATAATTCGACCTTTGATCGCCATCGTACGGTATGGAAAAAGGGAAACTTGTTTCCACCCATAAGTACATATAAGACACGATGCTTCGTTGGAAGACTTCGACAAGGAGTTGAGTTTACCTGCAACCTGTTACTTAGTGCAAGTATCGTACCTAGTGAATATTGCTTTTTATTAGTTCTGCCTCGTCGCCTTGGTAGATATGTATGTACATCTACCTACGTACAGTTGAGTACCAGTCCAATACGGTAAGGTCTACCTCAGGATAGCACATATTATATAGTGTATACATACCATACATCCCCATGTATTCTACAAATATTTGAAGGAACTATTCGATAGCGGCAAAACCCCCGTTGGCCATTAGGTGGTGAAGTTGTGTATCATTATTTTCCTTCTTATCCGCCAAGGACCACTCGCTTGTCGTTATTGGATCATTTTCACCAATACCCACCCCACGATATAAGACTACGAGAGCGAATCTGTTTGAACTCTGAGTTGATGACTCGCGATGAACTTGCATGAGATGTCTTAGTATCAGGATTTCATCAGGGGAACATTGCAGTCAATCAATCCCCAATCCGAGTAGGAGAATGCTTGCATGACGACCGCCTTGACTGTATATGTCCCATCATCATCAATAAGTTGCTAGGTTTAATCACCTATTGTGGCCTGCCTTGAAGCACATCGCAAGTTGGGTGCATCATGATCGATAAAAAGAACACAACACCTGGCCAAGGGGCAACGCTAAGAAGGTGTTGTGCGCGCATGTACGCATAGTAGGTACTCGGTCGGGATATCTTTCTAAGAAAGCCAATCATCACTAAAACGCTTACGACGGCATGGCTCAGCCTGCTGCCTTAAGGTTGACTGACGCCTATCCTATATGACCCGACTTACAACGCAAAGTCTTTATGAACATCGTCGACCGTACCGGAGCCGAAGTTCGCCGTATAAACCGCTAGCAAGTTCCATCATACATAGTAGACACTTACATATTAGTGCTTTAGACAACTGCGGCGTAAGCCCCAAAAGAATCATCAGATCGACGTGCGATCGATTCCTGGATATTATTGTCACCATCACCACCACTAAAAACGCCATGCTTTCTCGAACAACCCAACGCAATGCTATATCTACCTAGCTAAATATCTAAAGGTTGCCAGGTCGACTGGCGCTTCATGTGAAAGGAGTGTTATTTTTATCAAATCCCAGCTTTCTTTTTTTTTTTTAATCCTCCGTCTCATCTTGATTCGACACAGAATTTCTCCGAGATATTCATAACTCTCACGTGTGTGTGGTGTATGTATGTTGGAATGGCCCCGATCCCAATACGATAAAGTAGATAGCATGCATATCAACCTGACGCTATTCCTGCGGTGAGGATGACATGTCTCCAGTTGATCATCGGTGCTCTACGGTATGAGCAGCCGGAGTCTCTCATTTGACGCATTCCTCCCTCTCATATCTACATAGTATGATGAGGGTTCATGGATAGAAGCCGTTACAACCAAACATTCCCGACGATCTGCTTTTTACTATGCTAATAGAGTTTCTCCCCTTCGCATGCGCACCAACCGAATACGACATCGCATCGTGGATAAGTAAATATACCTAATAAGTATAACCACCAGAGTTAACCCTTGCAGCCCTCTGCTTCCGCTGGTTTCGTCCCGCGCTACAGTTCCCATTTCCCTACATGAGGGGCCGGGGAGTGTGCCTATCATACTTGGTATGTTCGCCAGAAAAACGACCGTGGGCACAGGGATAAAGCCTCCGTGCCGAGAGACCCAGGTACTTATTCGGTCTTCCTTGCTCCGTAACAAGCACAGGTACATTACATAGTACCAGGCAACCTGGCTAATAATCAAATTTATTATCCGCACCCCCATACTTACTCTCTCCCCTTCTGACCGCATTTCATCCTCTCTAGGATTCTAGTCCTGACCCATCACGGCGAGCTGCCGGTTTTAGTGGTCGGTCTCTATCGGTGGTGACCTTCGGCCGGCGCTTTCATGCCGACTCGGCTCTGAGACCTAGGACCCAGAGTCCATCTCGGTACGAAAGGGGCAAGATGGGCAAGATGGGCAAGATGAGTCCCCTAAGTGGATCTCACAGGAACAGTTCGAGATATTCAATTTTATTCCTTAATACGCCACCTCACCCGACGACGCTATCATGGGCCATAGCACAAGCGTCGCTAGAAACTTCACATCGTGCTATGTAAGGTCTAGCCCTTTCCTAGCCGGTCGTCCTCTCAAAATGGCACAAGTGAGGGCCATCTAAATATACATAGCATGTTCGCTGACGAGACCGGTACATGACGCCAGGTAATAACTAGCCTCGGTCGCCTTTAATAACATTGTTACCTAGTACATATTCCTTTGAGTGCCTATCATAGTACTGTGGCTTGACTTCCTACCATTTCGCGCCAACGTCCCCGCCACTTGAATATCCAGGGTCACCACACTCTGATTGGCTTGACTATTAAAAGCTTAGGGACCAATTTTCTTAACTAGGAGCCGATTCCCAGACTCAGCAGAGTGATATGCTTCTAAGACACCCAAGTTGGTACATATCTATTCGACACTTAGCCGTACTTATAACCGCCAAGTACATGAAAAGCGCCGCGGAGTCTCCCCGTCTTATGTGAAGCGATACGAATCCAATATTAAGGGCAAGGCTCATGAATTCTGGAGAAACGGTAGTCAAGGAAGCTGTCTAGGTTCGTCAACGTCAGCTGCCCGATCGGTTCGATACAGTACGGATCGTAATATGTGTCAATGCCAACCCCTACCTGACGACCAAAGCGTTAGTTTGCATCTCGTTAGTTTCGCCCTAGCTGCAGTAATAGTCAGTGAACCATTATCGGAGATCCAACCATCGAAGGATTCGTTCATATGTGAGAAGTGCCCATCTAGGGCCATATCACATCCATCTCTGCCCCCCAAATGCAAATGAAACGCAACCAATTTGCCGTCGCAGTGGCATTCCACCTGGGGAATTACTATAAGCGCAAGGAGGTATTTTGTGGCTGCACCGCGTGCCACTCCCAATGACTTTGAGCATGCACATTGCAACAGAGAACCCTGTTTGTTAATAGCGTCAGGCCGGCATCCCATTGGATGGAGGGCCACCATCAACCCGTGGAAATATTTTAGAGAAGCTAGACCGCATCATGTCGGCGCTCGGCGCTCACTACGAGTCATTACTACATACTATTTTCTTTGGGGCGGCGGCGGGCGGGGGGGGGGGGGGGGGGGGGGGGGCGGGGGGGGGGGGGGCGGGGCGGGGGGGGGGGGGGGGGGGGGGGGGGGGGGGGGGGGGGGGGGGGGGGGTC